>NC_089741.1:18959098-19004098 GCF_040412425.1 Macrobrachium rosenbergii | reverse complement strand
TAGTATATTTTTTCAATTATATATAGTGCACGTACAGATCGATACTTTAAGTGTACCACGATTGTTCGCATTGCTATCAAACAAAAGCCAAAACACATATAATAGACTTTTTGCCAAAATAAGTGAATTGCTGCAGGACGAAGGCCCAGATTGCATGACTATGGAATTTGAAAAAGCAGCCCATAATGGATTTCTTGAATCGTTTCCTGCGTCAAATTTATCATGCTGCTTGTTTCATTTAGGGCAAAACGTGTACAAGCATATCGTTCAAGAAGGAATGAAAAGCAGATATCACCAAGATGACAGTTTCAGTCTTAAAATGTGCTGTTTTGTTGCCCTTGCCTTCTTGCCGGTAGATGATGTTGTCGATGGCTACGAGGAACTTGTAGATGATGATGATATTCCACAATCGGTAGTTTCCTATTTTGAGAATAATTACATAGGACCCCTTAGAGGAAGAGGAGAAAGGAGGCGACGTCTTGAACCACCATATCCATTAACTATTTGGAATGTTTGGGATAGATGCATGTCGGGGATTGCTAGAACTACAAATAGTTTAGAAGCTTACCACAGTGCACTAAAAGACACAGTGAATATGAGTCATCCAAATATTTGGAAGCTCATAGATGTTTTGAAAAGTGAGGAAAGGTTTGCTAGTGCCAAACTGCTGAAATTTATTCAAGGAGATGATCCAAGGCAAAAGAAAAAATACAGAGACATGAACTTGCGTATAAAAAATGTCATGGAGAAATATGATCCCAACCAAAAAATTACCTTTTTGAAAGCAATCGCACATAATCATAAATTTTAGAAATTAAATGCTTAACCAATTTTTTTTTAGAATTTTATTGGAACTTTACTTTTTTCATTTTATAGTATCTTGTACGTTGACTATAAATTTAACTGAAAATAAACATTATTTCCACATTTTTTATTGTATTTATATTGTAACTACCTCCCTTTCCTAAAAAAGATACAATATTCGGAGCAAAGTTTCTAAAAATTAGTTACGAATTGGCTGACGACGAATTGGGCGTCGACGAATTGACCGAGGACGCATTGCCGTCGACGAATTGACCGGATGCCATATAGGATATCGATCCATACAATTTTTCAAAATATGGATGCCCCCGGAGATTGCCATTTACTGATTAGACTGTTTTTATCAGACTTGAAACATTTTTGAAATCGGAACAAAGATTGTATTTTATTAAACATATATTTCGAACATTGTAATTAGCTTAGTAGTATTGATATTATTACTCGTAAAGAATGTAATTACAACAAATCAAGACATCAAAGTAAACTGCAATAATGAGAGCCTTCAGAATATGCAACCACGCAAGAGAAACGAATATTTATGATGATTGTGTGCACAGATAATTCCATCTCTTCGCCGACGGCTTTTGTAATTGTCACCCCAGTTTAATCCATACCAATCAATAAATCAATCCCATTTCCACGTCCAACTCATTTTCATCTCCTTGCTTCCGAGGACGAGCAAAAATCACAGGTAACGATCACACAAAGGGAAGACAAAGGCTCCCGGCGGCGCGGCGCTGACAGCCTTAATGAGGAGGTAAACAAGCTTCGCATTTAATAATAGCGAGAACAAAGCCATTGTTTGATATTGGAGAGGACCGAATGGTACACTTATGCAATACACGAACGGAAATAGATCTGAACTTTGATGGAAATAAAATTTAAATCAAGGGCGCCTAACTGAGGAAAATGTTGACTGAAGCCCTTAGAATCATATGTATTCACTCCCCGGCCTCACAAAGAATTCATCTTCTTATTGGTTTTCCTTCTCGGTGCTCACTGCCCATAGTCATTAGAATAGTCCCACTGAATAAAAGATGTCTTCTGTCAATGTTCAATGCCCTAGGTGTCCTACATCCCCCCCGCCCTCTTCTCCGTTTAATTTTAACCCAAGTTTCGCTGGATATTAGATTCTTTTAGGTAACCCCCACCCCCCCACTCTCCAGCTTCAAGTAAACTTGTTCCCGTTTTTAACTTGAACAATTTTATAGTCTTGAATTATTCAGAACCAGTACAAAAACTCTCAGTAAAGGATCGAATCATATGTATTTCCTCCCCGGCTTCATTCTAACTCATCACCAGTCACACCTCTCTAATGTTTATTTTGAATCCCTGAGGATTAGTTTTCGGGATGAGTGGGCCAGACCCATGCATATGTCCCAGGCCGACGGTCTTGGGAGCCTATGTGCCAACGGCGTCTGGTATACACTGCCGGTCACCCAGTAATGAAAACCACCGCTTCCCGTCCAAAAATAACTACAACACTTGGATAGCGTTGTTTGCAACTTGGCAATCATTTCATTCATGATACTGACACGGCACTGATTGATCGATTAATTCATATCACAAAGTTCATTCAGTTTTTCCCTCCTTCTAGTGCTAAGCTTTGGCTTTCTCTCCATGCTTCTGTTTTTCCTGACTCTTATAACACCTCAATAAGCTTGAGGCCTGTCGCTCCCTTCACGGGGAACCCCTACCATTCTGCCTCCCATTCTCCTTTTCTCGTTTCCTGGTCTACAAAAGGGAACTGGCTTGCCCGTTCAACTGGCATTTGCACTAAAAACAGGGTGTACAGTCTTTAATGACTTTGGGAACACGTAGAAAGGAAAATTCTCATCTTACCTTACCGAAGGGAGTCAAGCCTTTGGCGTTCGCCTCCGAGCTTCCGCTTTCAGAACACTCTGCCCTTTGTAGGAAGAGAAAATTCAGTGCGTTAGTTCATTTGTTCAGTTTCCCATAAGCTGTTATTTCATGCGATGAGTGATCATGGTATGCAACATTTTTATAAATATATGGATTTTACTCATTTACACACACACGCATTGGCTATGATATATATATATATATATATATATATATATATATATATATATATATATATATATATATATATATATATATATATTTACCTTACAGTTATAATCACATTAACGCGTGATTTGTTTACCACATCACCAAAAATGAAAAAACAAGAGACTGGGTGTAGGTCCTGATCGGTTTTGACTTCATTTCCAAATCATTAACGAAGGACTGATAAATCGGTTCTTCGTTAATGACTTGAAAATACTAAACTCGAAACCGGTCGGGACCTACACCCAGTCTCTTGTTTTCTCACCTGTGGTGAGGTGTGATACATATATGTATATGTGTATACATATAAATATAAATATATATATATATGTATATTTATATATATATCATATATCTATATATATATATATATATATATATATATATATATATATATATATATATATATATATATATATTATTGTACAACCTACCACGGAGTATGGCATTTATGAGTTAGTGTAATATATCGTACGCCCAAATCATAGAGGGCTCTAACTACGCCCATGCTGCTTGCAAGGCTGTGACCACCCTCTACGCCCAGTAAGCTGGATACTCGGCCGCGCTTGAATTCGGTTTCAATACCTGAAAAAGCATCAGTTATATATCTTAGAAATTTGTTCATCAAGTGTCACAGTTGCATGAGATGCGTTTTTAAATTATGAAAGTAATTTTCAAAAAACGAGTGAATATTTTTTTCTAAATGAAAAATAAAATTTTTAAACAAATGTCCGTATTCTTCAAGGTTTTCATCAAAGAACACCAATTAAATTAGATGATTTTATATATATGAAAATATGAAAATACTTTTGAAGAAGTTAGAAGTGAAATTTTCTTGAAAAAGTGAAGGATCAAAAAAAAATTTTTTTAAAGATCATTTATGAAAGACATCCAAAGTAATAAGGGAATTTTCAAATAAAGAGTTGATTGCTAAATGGAACATTGGTTTCCAAAATTTTAGAATACCTGTATTCACCAAGAATTTAATCAGAGAAGCAATTTGCATTAGTCACCTTCAAAATACAACTCTAGAAAAGTGATATTTAAATTCTTTAGACAGAAAATTAATTTTAATTAAACGAAAATTAAAGACAAGTAAATGAGTAGAACAAATAAAAAAAGAATTCTTGAAATATTATGAGACAGGAAGTCACATTAAGTTTAATAAGTAAAAGGACTTTCAAAAAGGCGGTAACTCAGATCCTTAATTTAGTGCAAATATTATGGTCCTGTTAACGGGTTCACTAATGAACAAAAATATAAGACTGGCCCCTAAAAGTATATCAGAGAACTAAGACGATTTGTACCGAATTAAATACGACATTAAAATAGGTTGCTGTGATGCAAACCGTTTTGAAACTTAACAGGTATATGGTCCTGCATTGACAGTGTAACTGTCCCGTCAAAAATGACTGAAATATTTCACTCATTTCCAATTGCTTTTTACTTGTAACATGTCAGGTACATTATATAGGTCTCCATTTACTTGTCCAAGATTTTGTTATAGTTAAACGTAGAGTTCATTATCAGATATGTCACACACAGGAGAAGAATTTAAGAGATCAGAAGCAATTGTGTCTCCTACATGTTGGCAGTACTTATGCCCCAGTTGCTCATTTTTGTTTCTTCTCGCATAGCTGTCCAACCTCTTTAATTTTGTATCGCTCCAGTTTTTGCCTTTCATTTAAAGGCACATCATTGGAGAAAGTGGATTTGTTTTAATAATGATAATAATAATAATAATAAAGAAAATTTTGGTAATAATAATAATAATGAAAACATTTGTTATAATAATAATAATAATAATAATAATAATAATAATAATAATAATAATAATAATAATAATAATAATGCAGCCTTTGATATAATTTATTAGGAGTACATCATAATTTAAAATTAACCAAATAAATGAACTACATGAAGATTCAATCTATCATTAAACATAACTCAGATAAAAGATAAATTTTCCGTTTCAGTGAAAATTTACAAAAAAATAAAAAACAGAGACGTCCACGAGTTAGCCATGTCATAAAACATTTGCGTAACTAATGAAAGAATTAAATGTCAAGAGAAGAAAGAGACTTGATTAAGTTGAAAAAATCAATTATTTTGATTAGAGATTATTAAAAATAAAACTAAGAGATATGCACGTGCCAGTTCTGGTACTCAAGGCATCATCAGCTGTTCTGGATTTAAAACGTAGCAAATATCTTACCCAAACAAATTTCCTCATCTTTTTAAGATATTAATAGAGATACGCTATCGATACACACGTGTCACTTATGCAACGCAGCATATTATTGAATACTGGCTGTATAACACATTTAATGCCAGTTTAGACAAAGACTAAAGCGATACGCATTACTGAATTGGGAATTTCCGGGAAAATGAATATCGAACTGCAAATAACCTTTCTCGTGATTGGAAACATTAATCACCTTATAAATATTAATTGCCCTAAAGAGATTAATCATCGTAGAGTTCATAAATCACCTAAAGACATCAATCACGTTAACAAGGTGTAATTAGATAATTAACATTTGGGACAGTTAATTAATTATTTCTTTTTTCTCTTTTCCCATTCTTTGATTAACTGTTCCTTTACTTGTCAGTGAGTCGCAGTTGCACTGAGTGATTAATAAACAGATGATAATTTAATTGATTAGATTAGCCGTATCACGAGGAGAAATGAGTTGTTTATTTGCAAAGGTTCGTACCAGAAGCAGTTCCAAATCATTACTATGGATCCATGATAGCTGATGTAATGGAATTTTTTTAATAAAATGGACCATTGCTAAATAATGCAATGAAGCAAAGTTTCTTTACGTAATTAACTACCGTGTCTTGATGTAAAGGCCGACGGGATGAGCAACGTAACAAAACTCTCTGGTCCAAGTTGACAGAAAAGAAAAGAATGAGAGCAATTGTATCCCCTGCTTTAATATTTTTTTTCGCCAATAAACCTTCATCATAGTACAGGTGTCTCGAGAAAAACGTAAAACAGCAGGCAGTGTTACGCTCGTTCCTGAAATGCAGAATCAGGGATGAACTCCCTGTGCAGGAAACTTCACCCCAGCTATTTCCTATTATATACTTGTGGATACTGTGGCCACCGGAATATTATGGGTTCGATTCCCGAGAAAGAAGCAATTCTTCAGACCAATTTTGGTGACAGTTGTGCCTCTGGTAACCTAATTGGTGAATGATGTACCTAGTAGAAGGTTGCGGCGTGTCACCATCGCAGAGGAGATAGGCGTGGAGTTACCAGCCTCATAATGCAAGACTCCTAGAGCCACACATTTTATATATATATATATATATATATATATATATATATATATATATATATATATATATATATATACTGTATATATGTGTGTGTGTGTGTGTGGTTCTATATATATATATATATATATATATATATATATATATATATATATATATATATATATATATATATATATATATATATATATATATATTATATATATATATATATATTTATTTATTTATTTATATATATACTTATATGTATGTATGTATGTATGCATGAATGCACGAGTATATATATGATATATATACATACATATATGTATGTATATGTACAGTATATATATATATATATATATATATATATATATATATATATATATATATATATATATATATATATATATATATGCACATATACTGTACAAACATATATATATACAGCAAAGAAAACTGCTGCGTATAATTACTATGATATTAAAAGCGTTCCAAAAATACATTCCACTTTGAAAAGAGGAAGCACAGAGAAAAGAATAACACAAATACCAAAACCCATGGCATTAATCCAAAACACATATTAAGGGCATTTTTAGTTTCTATTTCCTTTCATTCTTTAAATTTGAGTCTTGGAGCATAAATTATAACGCAGACTTTTGACGAGCAGCAAAAGAAATAATTTTTTTCATAATGTGTTTCTAATGCCAAACAGAAACTCCCAAGGGTTGAATAAACAGAAATATAAAAATAAGCTTTTGTTCCAAAGCACGTTCTAAAATAGGTCCCTTCTGATTTCGAAAGTCTAGATTAAAAGAAAACACTGACGGGGAATGTGAGGAGGGAGCAAAGCAATACTGTTTGTTTTTAGTTTTCTGTAAAAGAAAACTACTGAAATAGCTATCTGTCTGTCCGTCCGCACTTTTTCTGTCCGCCCTCAGATCTTAAAATCTACTGAGGCTAGAGGGCTGCAAATTGATATGTTGATCACACCCTCCAATCATCAAACATACCAAATTGCAGCCCTCAAGCCTCAGTAGTTTTAATTTATTTAAGGTTAAAGTTAGCCGTGATCGTGCGCCTGGCAACGCTTTAATAAAGGACAGGCCACCACCGGGCCGTGGATAAAGTTTCATGAGGCGCGACTCATACAGCATTATACGCTGTACAGAAAACTCGATTGCGCCGAAGAAACTTCGGCGCATTTTTTACGTGTAATCATTTGGAATGGGACATCATTAAGAAACTCTGACAGCCGAACTGAAAGAGAACAGAGGGAACAGATTAAAATCAAAAGACACAAAGCATTGTAGCTGGACCTGACAGCATACTGCAGGCACACTGTACGATTCCCCTCCCCTTCACCAGTGGGAACAGATCATTATAAGACGAAGCCCTCTGTGGCACTAGATACTGTTCCGCTGGGTGCGGTGGGTAAACCTCAAGTCTAAGGGGAACAGGTCCCAAATGCATAACCCTTTGAGGAACTGTATACAATAGACTCTACAAGGTTTGGTCAGTAAACCCTAAGGGTGAGTCCACACTACTACAGTAAAACATTACATAAACATGTCGGCAACTTCTCGCACACACACACATCACAAACAGGTTAAATACAAGTCAACGACTTTCTGGCAGTCCTAACAGGGCTTGATATGACTATTTAGCATATACCAAAAATTCGTTCTACACTTACAGTCGTTGGACCTGTTTTCATCCTCTTTGTGATTTGTATGCTATAAATTTCCGTCGTGTTCTTATGACATGTTTTACTGCAGTGTGGACGCACCCTGAGGGAATGGGTTTTCAAATTGGACACGAAACAGCGCGGCCGGAGCGGTAGGTGGAAGGCGGGTCCCAGGGAAACGGCTCTAAAGCACAAGTGTGGAACTGGGTACAATACCGGTTGTGGAAGACAGAATCCTCTGATCTCAAACTAAGCTTCATTAAATCAGTTGATCAGGTGTATCCTAGACAAATACAGAAAATCGTTTTTATTGTATTTTTCTTAAATTTTTATCTTTTTATTCACTGATTTGTTAAATTATTTTTTCTATTCTAATAACTGATCTCTTCTGTCTTTTCTTTTACCTTCTGTTACTTCTCTCTGATGAGCACCATATTCTTTGGGAGCTTGAATTTCAAGTCAGTGGCCCCTTTGGTGGGCTTGTTCCATATGAATAGGGTTCATCTTCTGAATAATAATAATAGTAGTTCAGGATCTGTTTTCAGCATTTACGGCACTTAGGATTCTGTGGCGGCTTTAATACACATATTTTTCGATCCGTTGATCAGTTTATTGGGTTGAGTTTTTATCTTACTCTCTACGTGTTTTGTCAGGACACGGCATTGGAGAGAGAGGAAGAACATCTTGTGAAAATCTTATGAAAGGATTCGTCCGAATGGCCATGAGGATTACCTCGACGAGGCCATGCCTTTCCGATTTTGATGACACATGTTACCGAGAATTGAATACACGCGTCTGATATTATTTCTTTTCCACTTATTCCTCCCTCCACATTCTCTCTCTCTCTCTCTCTCTCTCTCTCTCTCTCTCTCTCTCTCTGGGGCGCGTGCGCGCATTTCCATCTGCGACCAACAAGTCAAGCAACAGCTATGAACCTAATTTATTGTTCGATTCAAAATTGGTACCCAGGATTTTTCAGGGTACCCTCCCATTACGATTTCCTAGTTCGGTTTGGGGTCTGAACACTGGTCGACCAGTTGTGAGCTAGATGGTCTGTCAGATAGACAGACAGAAAACAGAAAGACAGGCAGGTAGATGGCATAAGAAAGAGAGATTCTATTTATGATTTGATGATAACCTGTCGTCACAGCTGCTGTAGTCTTTGACGCATAGAGAGAGAGAGAGAGAGAGAGAGAGAGAGAGAGAGAGAAAAATATTTTGAAATGGATATATAAGACTGACAGCATCCTTAAAACGTGGGCCTCAGAACCAGCACTCCCAAGGAATTGTTTGGTGATATTAAGAGGAAAGAAATGCAATGCGCGTCAGATATGGAGGATGTTATAGACTTTTGAAAGTCAAAATATATCCAAACTATTTGTGAGCAGCCTCAGAGGAATCCGTCGCGGATACACCACGAATATCTTCAATATCTTTAGATCTTATGAAAGTAAGGAAGGTAGGAAAGATGACTCAAAGTAAAAATTGGATGATATATATGTATATATATGATTGATTGATTTGTGGCTACTAAAACTGAGAAGTTACATATATATATATATATATATATATATATATATATATATATATATATATATATATATATATGTGTGTGTGTGTGTGTGTGTGTATTTATATGTATATTTATATCAGGGTGCGTATGTATATGTATATTGTATTTGTCGTCTGAGTCCCCTGGCATACTGAATTACCCTCTTTCCTCAACTTTCTGGATGGTTTTCTCTCTGCGAACCTGATATCCCGAAAGAATATCTTATAAAGAATGTGTCCGAAAACTTGGGTGAAGGAGGACGTTTAGTATTCTATGCAATAAATATAACGTTTTTATTTCTAGTAAACATGCCCCATAGTATTCCTTCAACTATATATATATATACACACATATATATATATGTATATATATATATATATATATATATATATATATATATATATATATATATGTGTGTGTGTGTGTGAGTGTAGCGTTTTTATAAATACATATATATATATATATATATATATTGGCCAAAACAGTATACTATATGTAGAGAGACAATGTACAAGCTAAACGAATACATGACGAAAATCAAATCAGCTGAAACAAGCATATTCTCTATTCGATGTAACACTGTCCGACCTAAAACTTGTAGGGACACATTATCAAAACACAGTAAAATGCAGACTATCTTAAGACAAGTCTCCTTGTATTTTGATAATTTACATACGTTCTTATTTATTTGTTCATTAATTTGGTAATTTATTTTTTCTATTGTGATAACTGAACTCCTTATTCTTTTAGAAGCATGAATTTCAAGTCAGTGGCCCTCGTGGGCTTGCTGCCTATTAATAAGGTTATCTTCTAAACAATAATAATAATAATAACAATAATAATAATAATAAAATAGGTTCCAGTACAGAGCAAAGGCACCTCAGCTTAGTGGAACACTAACAAAATAACCCTGTAGAGCAGTGGTTCTCAACCAGGGGGGAATTCTCCTCTAGGGGGTTGGGGAATTGTGACTACAGATTGGCAGGCTCAAACTGGCTCTAGGACCACACAAAACGCAGAGTGCATTGGTCCGCACTACTGAGAGGTCACGCTGGGCTTTCTCTTCTCTAGCTTGTGTGTTTGTGTTAGTATTTTGTTGCATATTATTTAGAATGCACCTTTTGAGGCAGACGGTTTTGGAAAGAGTTGTGGGTGGGGGATGACATTCTGACATATGGTGAAAGGGTATATGGGCCAAAAAAGGTTGAGAACCATTGCAGTGTAGAGAGACATCATGTCTGCTCAGTGAAACATTAACGAAAGCAGAACCTGTAAAGACGGCGCCATAGCTCATTAGGAATTATCTAGATCAAAACAAATCGTGTAAAGGGAGATATAGTCTCGGCACATTACAAAACCTGTAAAAAGAGATATTATCTATCTTCAACGGAACTCATCAAAACAAAATCACGTGATATGGACATTGCCTCGTTACAATGGAACACTGACCGAAGGAAAACGTTTAGCCAGAGTAATTGTCTCAAAACATGCCTTGTAGAAAGACACACTGATTAAACTCAATGAAAACCTAATCAAAACTAACCTTGTTATAAGTCACATTTTCTTGACTCAGTGAATCATTGTTTAAAAATGTACCTGTAGAGAGACACATAAAGATTGTTGAATAAGTAAACTCACCTTCCGGAGAGGTGACCAAAGTCGTCTCCTGCGGACTTGCAGCAATCATCCTCTTGATGACGTCCACTTGTTCCATCAGCAGTTGAACAGTGTTCAGGTACTGCGTTTCGCAAGGAACGTATACCGACCAAAACTGTCGAGAAAGAATTAACCCAGTTTATAGCGTCTATGGTAAATGTTGATCTTTTTAATCATACTTTTATCATGGTATATATTTGCAAGGGCCCCATGTAAAGCAAGAATGAATAATCTATATATAGATAAATATATTAATTTATCATTAAATTTTGTAAGCTATCATCTTCCATTATAGTCAGTTTTTCGAATGGGGTGCTTTAGAAAATCTCCGGCTTATGAGCTTCCAAAAGAAGGAATAACTTTGTACTTTTGAAAAATGTCACATTTAGCAAATTATGCCGGAAGCAAAGGTTTAGGAAAATGTTACACTTCCACCTTAATTCTTTTCTAGACTCAAATCATCCATTGTCATGCAGTTACGGAGTGCTCACAGAAGTGAAATACTAGTACATACAAATACATTCTAACTCACACACATACACACATGCCGTTTTCCCCGTGTAGGAAGTAGCTTTATAATGTGCTGTTATTCCTATTCTCAACAAGTCGTTTGGGATGAGTCTGCTACCCCTTGAGCCCTTGCTGCTCCCCAAAACAGGCACACAATTAACTACTTAGGTTAACATAGGCACAGTGGGTTTTATCCTAGTGCCCAAATTGTTACACCTCGATCAGGAACCGAACCCTCGGGCTTTCGCGGAAGAGACGCGTACCATGACCCACCTGTATGCCTTAAACTGTGCCAGTGGACTGAAGCAAAAATGGCTTGTGTAACATCCGTCTCTCCTCACTTTATATTTGTATAATAAAGCGAAATTTGTATTCGTATATTTTTGTGTAACAAATATACTCTTGTATCAACGTCATTTTTGACGATGCAGGTAAACTGGTGAGAACATAATCGCTTTCTGTGTCTTTCTCCCCCGAGGAATTGGCGAACTTGATTCTTGAGGTGTCCGATACAGAGAGATGAATCTTGTGACCATGATCTGTAGATAGTGCTTGCCTAATAGACTTAACAATAAAATTACTCAGCGCTCATGTACAGTGAAATATAGCCAACGACTTTCTTTTTATGTAAATGAACCACCTTATTTCACCCATTCTCTTTTCGATAATAATAGTAATAATAATATCATTCATCGAAATGTGAGATTTAAGCAGATAAAAAGGACTTTAATATCAGAGCCATAATTTAAACTGTCAGACTGTCAGTGAAGTTGAACTCTTTAGAATGAGCATTGAATTACGACTGGCAAGCATGTCAGCAGTATTGCTGCATTTCCCTTCAATAGCCGTCGAGGACACTCAGGTTCTGAACATAATTACCATTATGTATAAAATTATTTTAAAAGACACTACTGACCAACGGAGCTATTGCTGATTTTTTTAATTAAGAACGAAAACTAGAGCATAGCAAAGTTGGACAAGTAGGTGGGAAAAGAGAGCAGGGTACGGATAAAAATTAGAAGGCAGAAGGAACCCATAGTTTTGCCTGCAGTGAGCTTTGCAAGTCACATTGTAAGCGTTATCCGAACGCGGATTCAGATGCATCAGCTTGAGAAATATACGTCTGGAAGGTCAGGCCGAGTGTGGAGGGTCACACAAGGCCTCTACTCACTTTAACACCTCGGTCCACTTCTGGGCAGCCTTTGGGCGAGGCAAGTGCTGGCATGAGACCTGTGTGCTTTGTATATCGTATAAATGAACTTTGCTTTTTTTATCTTTTATTTTTGTCTTTAAACTGTCTTGCTTTTAGCTTAGTGCACCTTTTCACATACTACTTTTTTCTTAGTGTGTTTTTATTGATATAGGATAAGTTTCCTTGATCTAATTTGAGTTGTTTTCGTCGAAGGAAGAATTCCATTGAACTTAATAATCTATTTTAAGAGTCAAATTTTTTTCAGTGAGTTTTCATCCCCATGTGATAGGTTGATCTAATTTTAGGCCGTTTTCACCAAACAGACTTAATGAATGAAACTGAGCCTCTTCCTGTATTTTAAACTTGGAATTTCTTTGATGTTTATTTTCATCGCTATGTAATGAGTTCTGTTGATCTTGTTTTGTTTTATTTATTAGGAAAATGACCTTCCTTTTTTACGGCAGTTTTACTGTGGAATCTACCTACGTACGAGCAAAAGCAAATGTCATCTTTTGATCCGTAAGGAAAAAATAAATATGAATCTTTCATCCCTGCATGTAAAGCTGAATATTTTTCCCCGGGGAGAAAAATGAAATATTTCAGCAAAAGGGAAACATTGTTTTATTGAAGGTCGTAGGGTTATGTTTTGTCCAGAATCGTCGAGGTCGTATTTATTAATCATCAAAGTTATATTTATTTATCATTTGCGAATCAAATCAAAATGAATAAGTATTTTGCAGATAGCCTCCCCGCGTGGGCTTGTTTGCTGTGCTTTAGATACAAATTACGTATTCCTTTCAACAAACTAAATGATAATAACTTCGATGCGTTGGCTTTACCGCAGGTCTTTCGACTTTGGTCTGTGCTTGGATGGGTGATCACCTACGAAAGCTGAACGCTCCTGCACTTAAGTTCTCCTTTGCATGGAGATAGCATTCCCATCCAAGAAAAACTGGTGGTTTGAAACTTGCGACAGACGTTACAGGTCAGATGCAAGAGAGACGATGGGTTACAATGATACCCGGAAATCCAGTGTGGCCAACTTTTAACTAGGCATCGTTTTGATTATTAGACGAAACATTAATTTCCGAAGATTATTGATTTCTGCTTCTACATATACAGACAGGCTTTTGACAACAGCGAACTTAATCTAGTCTTTGCTAAAATCCTATTAGAGGTAAAAACGAACATTTTTTTTTTTATGTTTGTGCTTTCTTTTGTGGATACTGGTAACTGCTACATACAGACTTGCAGAAAGACAATAAGATATCTCACCTCTGTTGTAGTGAGTAACGAATTTACGGTACGTGGGTTCACATTCAACAGACAATTCTTGAAAGACAGGTTTTGGTTATTTTTAGTTTATTTTTACGTTTAGTATACAGCTCAAGACTCGCAGAGAGTTACTAGCTCTTGCCCGTACGAAACTGCCAAGGTCCATATATCCATATATCCTTATATCAGCATTTCCATCAACACTGGCCCCTACGTAAATGCTATTTTTAGCAGTAAATTCATTGCAGCAACTTTTTACTTGCAATTGCATTGCCATCTTGTTCCATTGTTCAGATCCTGTTCATGAACAAACCCTTCGTAAAGGCACTAATCAGTTGTACGATAATAATAATAATAATAATAATAATAATAATAATAATAATAATAATAATAATAATAATAATGTGTTAGGTGGACTGGGCTCGCCGTCCCGTCGACATAAATAGTTAAGTGGATTCGGTTTCGTGTCCGGAATTTGGAAACCCTTTTGAATAAATGAGGAGAGCTGGTGGACGGGCCGGAAAAATATACCATTGCCCCAGATCGGTAATTTAATCTCTCTCTCTCTCTCTCTCTCTCTCTCTCTCTCTCTCTCTCTCTCTCTCTCTCTCTCTCTCTCTCTCTGAGAAACTGAAGGTGACTGATAAGTCAAAGCATCAGCGTCAGAAAATCAATTTAAACTCTCTCTCTCTCTCTCTCTCTCTCTCTCTCTCTCTCTCTCTCTCTCTCTCTCTCTCTCTCTCTCTCTCTCACACACAAATGTTATGTGACTAACCGGTCAGAAGACTGTAGCGTCAGAAAATCAGTTAAAACTCTCTCTCTCTCTCTCTCTCTCTCTCTCTCTCTCTCTCTCTCTCTCTCTCTCTCTCTCTCTCTCTCTCTCTCTCTCTCTCTCTCAAAAATGTTTACACCACGCTGATAGGTCAGAGGAATAGTTGATATGTGTGATTCAATTTCTTGTTCAGTTTGACGGTGCAATATCCACATTAATTTCTCTTTACTTATAACTGCGTCTATTATTTTTTGGCGCTCTCATTGGCACAGTATAAATACGGAATTATCAATAGATATTTACTTGCGTGTGATGTAGTAAAACCGGTCAAGAAAAGACCTTAAATTTCATCACTGTGAAATCTCTGAAAGTAATTAATACCTTCAATTTCCTTTTCAGCTATCTTGATCTTATCATCTCACTATCCGAGAATTATGAGAATCTTAATTAGATCGGATATCTGAAGTTTATCCAGTGGAAACCACGACCTGTTTAAAATCATGAGAGTCATATGCCTATGTCATTCACGATCGTTTTAATTTCCTCTCTCTCTCTCTCTCTCTCTCTCTCTCTCTCTCTCTCTCTCTCTCTCTCTCTCTCTCTCTCGCAATACGTTATTGAAAAGAGTATTTTTTTTAGTTTACCACAGGTGCCATGTTTTTGTTACGTTAATCTACGATCATCTCGTAAAGATTTACCACTTAATTTACTTTTACTCTGTGGGCTCAGTCCTCGTTTTTGCCCATTCCCGCCTTCCCCTGACTGATTAGGTTTGTTGCAAGTTTCAGTGACACTCCTTTGTCTGAACTTAGAACCAAAGACAGTGTTTAAAGTTGTTTTTTCAAGGAAGTTTTTTCCAATCTACAAACACTAACCATTTGCATAAACAACAATCACTTTGTGTTAGCTTTAGTGCTGCAAACACTCTCTCTCTCTCTCTCTCTCTCTCTCTCTCTCTCTCTCTCTCTCTCTCTCTCTCTCTCTCTCTCTCTCTCTCTCTAGGATATGGTTGTAGATGTAAGGTGTTAGTAATTACTCTGAATTTACTTCTTGAAGAGTATACACTTCTTTCTAAGAAAGTGATAAAACTGGTACTTATTTTCAGGAATTTGTAGATTACTACTTTTTTAAATATATTTTTCCAACCTGTAATTCTATGCAATACATCTGCAGAAGTAACTTCACTCTACTATTTTTATTATTACGAATTATATGTAATAAAAATTTGATATATTACAATTAATAAAGGTATAATTATGATAAAACTACAGATTATGCATGATCTACATGAATTGTCACTTATAATACGGGCTACAAGTCACATCATTGATAAGTAGCATTAGGCTTTAATCATATTTGGGCCTGCGATTGGGAAAGTAACATTGGGCCTGGTCACAGCTTGGATGAGTAACAGCCAATGAATACTAATCGCCAATGATGTATAAGCTACTTTGATCTTTATGGGGGGGATAAGTATGTGGCTAGCAACGCCATCCAAAATATCAAAGCTCAGCACATAGGGGTTACCCCTCTGAAACCTAGACTTCCTTCCTAAATAATAAATTTTTAAGACAAGTGTTGTTGCAAATTGCAGTAGACCTTAGGAGTCGTGTGAACGGCACTGGGTCAAAGTAGGACCTGAAGGACATCAGAACAGAGTTGAGTAGGTAACATCTAAACGAATTTGTTTTTACAAGTAAAGTCGAGTGACACGGGCAACCTATTGCCCTATTCGGGCCCAGGTCTGAAAAAAAGCAAAAAAAAAAAGTGGAAAAAAAGAAAGGTCGGGTTTAACCACAGAGGAACCGACATCCGCGCCGCTAAAATAGGGCGGAACCTGTTAACCTATTTTAGCCCAGTACCCCCTCCCCCACCAAAAAAACACACACACACACACACACAACAAAAAGATGGGAAAGGATTGTCGGGTTTAACCACAAAAGAATCGACATCCCCTCCTCCTCTTAAAAGCAGAAAGATGACAAGTCATGAAAAACAAAACCAGGCAGAATCACCCGGGGACCAAATTCTGTCTGTTCTGCAACAAGAATTCTCAATGAACCGAAGTTGCTCCTCCAAACCGCTTGGGAAAACAAAACAACGTTGTTTCTAAAACCGGGGGGAGCGGGAGCGATCTCCCTAATGGAGCAATGACAGTCTTTGGCAATCTCTCAGGATGAAATGGTTCCGGGTACATTAGGCTTTCTTGTTTTGCCCTCCCGTGAGGCAGGTGGAGTTGTTACGCAAGGCGATCCATTAGGAGGCAAAGGCATGGGTCATTTGCTTGTTTCCTTCTTGTTTCGAGGCGAAGCAGACACTTGAATAAACAATTACTTTTTCTGGAGGGAGGGAGAGAGAAAGATGGTGCGGAAGGTTTAGGGTTGTAGAGAGAGATAGAGAATGAGAGAGAAGTATCTAATAAATTATTTCACCTTATCCAGTGATGTTTACTCCATCGATGCTATCTCATTATGTTAGTGTACAGCTTGAAAGATCAACGATCAGTCCCTTCTGGCATTTTTTCAATTTCTTCTTTCATTTCTAACCATGCATATGAGCCACAATAGTTGACAAACAACCGTTTACTTAATTCACTGCTCAGTTCAACAGTGCCATACTGGATTTTTAAGGATAGGAGCTCATTTCGTTCCTTTCCTTCTCCAGTTAGGGGATCAAGCACGGGTCCCTCTCCAGTGAGCGTTGGTGTAACACTGCCCCACGAGAGAGAGAGAAGGAGAGAGAGAGAGAGAGATATTGGGGATGGGGAGGTGACTGGACGTAAGGGAGAAGCAATGCAGCAAAGGAAAAGATATGTTAAATCATCATGTTTAATGATTGGATGTGTATAACGGAAGGAGCAATGGGTCACAATAGACCCCGAGAGCCAGCAAGTGTATGAAAAAAACCAGAGTGGTAAGAGAGAAAGCCTCCAAGAAAGAAAGGAGAGAAACAAACACCGCAAACCTCCGGAAAAGGTTGCAAGTCTGCAGTTGGAGTTTTATTGCGCGTAAATAAGGAATGATACCTTGCCGCAGCCCCAACATTCTTTTGGGAGAGTTAAGGAAGTGTTTGCAATTGCGAGCGAGATGCGGGAGTCGAATTCTAAGGAACCCGGCGGAAACCTCTTCAGGTTATGCAGAGCCCGCTCCTGTTTTATGACGGCACTCTTCGGCCCAGCGATGTTGAATTAACAGACTCTCACGAGTTTTTCAAACGCGTGTGCAGAATGTTCAGAATATCACCTCATCGAAACGATTGGCTTGATACTTAATAAAAAGATGCAAAATGCCAAAGTTCTGGAGTTTGGAGCTCATAACTACTGCAAGAAGTGTCACAATATACGGTATATATATATATGTACATTCTATATATATTATATATATATATATATATATATATATATATATATATATATATATATATATATATATATATATATATATATATATGTATGTATGTCTGTATGTATATATATATATATTTGTTTAAGAAGAGGTGGAAAACAAAGAAGAATATCAAGTAACTGGGACGATGTGCATACAGTATTAAAATATACTGAATCAGGTCAATAGCTGTCATTTTAATTTATTTCCAGCTGATAGCAACAGCTGTTTACTTCCTCTACCCTCTCCCCTTTACGTTTTTAACTCTAGGTTCATATAAACCAGTCAAACAGTCGCTTTCCTTACACTCATTTTCCATTCTGCAAAACTAGAAATTTTTAGAAATTGAAGCTGATAACGACAGCAAGAAGTGTCACGTTGTATATTTGTCGAAGAAGGGATAGAAAACAAACAAGTAAAAAATGCGCCGAAGTTTCTTCGGCGCAATAGAGTTTTCCGTGCAGCTGCTACAGCGTATAATCAAGGCCACCGAAAATAGATCTATCTCTTGGTGGTCTCGGTATAATGCTGTATGAGCCGCGGCCCATGAAACTTTAACCACGGCCCTGTGGTGGCCTAA
Source organism: Macrobrachium rosenbergii (assembly GCF_040412425.1). NCBI lineage: Eukaryota > Metazoa > Arthropoda > Malacostraca > Decapoda > Palaemonidae > Macrobrachium > Macrobrachium rosenbergii. The sequence continues at coordinate 18,985,335 of NC_089741.1, read as the reverse complement.
CCTATATCGTTTCCAGAAGCACGATTATGCCTAAATCTCACCTTAAATGAAATAAAAAGTACTGAGACTAGAGGGCTGCAATTTGTTATGTTTGATGATTGGAGGGTGGGTGATCAACATACCAATTTGCAGCCCTCTAGCCTCGGTAGTTTTTAAGTTTTGAGGGCGGACAGAAAAAAGTGCGAAAGAATAAAGTGCGGACGGACAGACAATGCCATCTCGAAATAGTTTTCTTTTACAGGAAACTAAAAGGAATATCAGCTAGCTGGGTTGATGTGTATACCATGTTAAAACACTGATTCAGTTTAACATCTCTCATTCTAATTTCACTCTCCATTTTTATCTCTTGCTGTCTGCATCCTCCACGCCCTCCCCTTAAGTTTTGTAACGCTAGGTTGACATAAGCCAATAACCAATTTCTTTCCTAACTCTCACTTTCCATTCCTCTTTTAATCTTTATCCTTCGTTTTCTTGGACATCGTAAGTTCAAATCACCCTTGTTTATCCTTTAGTCCTTCGCTCCCCTTTGCATTTTCAGTAAGTATCTTTGCTTCAGGCGCTGTTTTATCGATTCTCCCTTCCCTTCTCCTGCGCAATTCTAAGAACTGAGGAAAATCCTTTTCCTCCCCTATTCCTCTACTCCTGCTCAACCTTTTCCTCACTTCCTTATCCACCTTGCCCTCTTCCCTTTTTTTTTTCCTGCCTCGAAAGGACCCGAAGGATACCGGGGTTTCGTGTCAACTTTATTCCGCAAAAGTTAGAGAGAGAGAGAGTGACTCGCATGCATTTTTCAGGAGTTTAGAGAGTTCCTCTCTCGCCTTATTATTTATTTATTTAATTGCTCCTTCCATTTTCCTTGTAACTTTTTCGAAGAGGTCTCCGGACTGTTTTTGTGTACTTTTCTCTTTCTCTGACCCGCTCTGATGTTCTGTATTCTTTGAAAGCTCTGAAATCAAGTAAGTGAGTTTGAGAGAGAGAATAATTAGCTCTCTCTCTCTCTCTCTCTCTCTCTCTCTCTCTCTCTCTCTCTCTCTCTCTCTCTCTCTCTCTCTCCTTCAATGCTTCATTAGAGAGAGAGAGAGCAATTGGGAGAGAAGAGCGACAGAGAAAGAGCCGGCGGACTTTTTTTCATTCCAGAAAGATTACTGTCAATAGGAATTTCCTCTATTACCGTTAATGTTTGTTTTTACGAGTTAGTTCCTTCTCCTTATTTTATAAATCCTCCATCACAATCTCATTCACTCGTTTGTCTTCCATGGCCGCACTGTCACGCACTGCAATTCACACCAGATTCCTGTGGTCTTCTGCCGTTGTTTTCACTGTTCTATATTGTGGTCCTGCCTCTGTACTTTGTTCTGCATAGGTGACACGATGCTACACAGTATGAATAGCCCCTTTCTCACTGTTTGAATTCTCATGTTCATGATTTTTTTTCTTTTTTGAGAGAGAGAGAGAGAGAGAGAGAGAGATTCTAAATTCCTTCCTAAGATGCCAAGTTCCTTTTATTCTCATTTTGCTGAGAATTTCATGATTTTTATATTTAAGGCAAATTCCTATCGTAAATGAGCGAAGGAACAGTTAATGTGAGAAGCATTCTAACATCCACTATGGGACTGTGATTCATTAATTACAGTTTGTCTTTTGCATTCGGAGAACAATGTGATCACAGACGGAAACCATTCAAGTTTCCATGTAAAGAGAGAGAGAGAGAGAGAGAGAGAGAGAGAGAGGGGGGGAGGGGAATGCAAAGGAACGATTATGGTTTCCTCGGAATTCGAAATGGTATCATGTAAGACGTTGTCTACAAGAGTTACATCGGCGCTGGTAATCATCGTTGTTGGGAAACCATTCTACAAAATACAAATACATTCAGTTAATGAATTACGTAAACTGTCTATGCTACGTCTTTTACCGGCATACTGTATTAGCTTCTGTCCCATTAGGACAAAAGTCGCAAACCTACAGTACACAGGAATATTCCAGTGAAACTTGTCTTTTTTTCTGAATAAACCATATTTTTTACTTGGCAGTCCAGTTGATTATGAGATTTTATTATTGATAGCGGTGTTTCTAAGTTCAGAAGCTATTGTCATCCTTTAAAGCGCTTTGCATTAATGTGCTGGTATTTCTTACATGTGCGGTTTAATAATGCATGTATTTATTTGCTTGTTGCTTCGTGTCTTGTGTTACTCACATATTTCATTTGATATTTTCTTTTGTCCGTTGTGTTCTGTCAAAATATAGTCATCCCGTTCTATGGAACTTTGCTTTGCAAGGTAATGATTCTTTGATGCTTATCTCACCTGAGTTTTCGATCACTTTTAAAAATAAAAAAAACATGTGAGTTTTCAAGAAGAGGAAAATGCGTTAATCACTCCTTACTGTGAAATATGTTAGCCTTTGTGTCTTAATGTGATTCATTCCTTCTGATAAAAACACCACATTTCGCAAGATTTATCGGGTGGCTAATATAAAAGTTAATTATGAATGGTCCCGCACGAAACACACTTGCAGAAGCTGCAAATCATTCGCGAAACGCCTTCGCCTGACAAGAAAGCACTCGCCATGATAAAGAGACCTGATTCTTACATTCTAAAAGGGTTTGAGAGAGAGAGAGAGAGAGAGAGAGAGAGAGAGAGAGAGAGAGAGAGAGAGAGAGAGAGAGTGCCCTTGAGAACCATTACGAAATTGCCTGGCTCGTTTTAACCACAGTCACACTCCCATGAATTATTATTCCCTCGTGAATACGGTATTCAAGACTCGACAGCGCTTATATAACAAGATTTTGATACACTTTTTATAAAGTGAGATATAAAAGAATTATTGCCTGCTTAGCTGTTGCTTGAATGGCAACGCGCGCTTGTTATTTTGAAGGGTAACATGACTTAACTTACATTTTTTTTTATTATGCCCTGGCATGTTCTTGTGGTGTTGTATGCTTTGTGCTACGTGTAGAGTAACATGCCCTCTTTTGATTTGTATGGTAACATGCAATTGACGTTCTTTTTGTAGGGTAAAATGTGTTTTGTTATGCCATTTGCAAGGTAATGCACTCAGTGAATAGCAACTAAATAGATTTTGAGGTTTAATTCTCTCGCTTTCTTTCTGCTTAGCAAATGGAAATTTTTTGAGTATGAAACCTGGTCTTTTCACTCTCGTTCATTATATTGTTTATTTTTCTTATTTATACAGGTAAGAGTTGTTGACATTGCATGTGGCTTTATCAGAAGAAGGATACTCATTTCTTTTATTAATAATTATAACACCTACTTTGACTGCTGCTTGTATGGTAACATTCTTAAGGCACGTTACTGGTAAAGTAAAATTTATTCGACATGGTTCTTGGAAAATTCATAAATTCCATATGACATGCAAATTAAATGATAAATACCTTGGAATTGGCATCTTCGTGTATGGTAACACATACTTAGTTTGCGGCTTGTAGATTGACTAATTAACTGGCTTGATGCATCTAGAGTAGAACATGTACTCGGAATACTGCTTGTAGGGTGCTGTAGGGTTACAAGCACTTTATATACTTGTTGTAGAGTTACATGTACATGGCTTGGTACTACTATCCATATCAGGGACCATGAGTCATAGTTTTTCTCGAGTATCTTTCAAACTAACTACTTGATCGAAATGGTACTTTGACACAGTGTACAAGACAACTCCCGGTAATTTTTGGTAATATAGTGCGTTATCAAATGTTGTTAGTTAAGGCGCTTACTCTTGACTTTTAAAGGCAAAGTCGCATGAGTCAGCAGGACTAATCTACGCAATCGAACGTCCGCTGCCCCCCATAGATAGGAAAGGGGGGCCGGAGATGGGGGGGGACGAGGAAAGTGGGTTGAGGGAGGGATGAGGAGGGGAATGGAGAGGGAGGGACGGGATGGGGATGGAGAACGTTCGAATGCATAGTTTGGCGATGCTTGGCAACACCATGTAAGTGAAGAGTAAACGCCCTAACTAACACCATTTGACAATGCACTATATTACCAAAAATTAGCGAGAGGTGTCTTGGACACTGTGTCAAAAGCACCATTTCAATCAAATAATTAGTTTGAAAGATATTTGAGAGAAACTATGACTCCCTGTCCCTGAAATGGATAGATGTCATCCTTCGGAATAAATTTATTTGACCGCTTAAGTATCTTACTGCCATTTTTATACCATGAAAGTTGCGTATAACGTAAAGCAGCTACAGTAATTACACTTCTGGACACTCATCTTTAAAATGCCAGAAATTTTATATTTCAAAGAAAATAATCCTAATTGTACGAGTGATGATACGAGTAGTTACATTTCGAAGATTGGGCCGCATAGGATTGCTTGTTTTTAAGCAAAACCTCACACCAAAGAGTAATTATCATGATAATTGATTTTAGGCTCATGATAAAGATATTTTAAACGACAGTAATGTATCTTGGTTTTAAAAGGAAATTTTCCTTGAGTTTTTAGGCTCACAGGGCAAAAATTTCAAACGGCAGTGATGCAACTATGGTTTAGAAGAATTTTCCTTGAACTGCTGAATAAGATTTGCTATATTTTGATTGGTTAAAGAGATCTTATTTTAAGCGATATTAGTTATTCTAAAGAAAAAGAGATATTCTCAACCTTATCTATGTGTAATCTTTCGTCGACACTGCATAGAAGCTAAGATGATTAAATACTCTGTAGGGTATATAATAGTGATTAGTACTAAAATCAGCTGAAGAATTGCCCCCACAAAACTCCTTATCTGTTAAATAAGAAATGTAAGGGCACAGTTAATCAAAACAGGAGTTGCAGCCCATACGAACTTAAAGCCACACACATACTGCGATGATAGAATAATTAGTTGAACTTACTAACGTTATTTATGTTTAGAGCAACCGAAGGGGTATAGTCAGTGGAAACATACAGTACCTATAAGCTCAGAAAAAAAGACACTCGGAAGCACGTTCCGAAGTCCCATGTAAACAACCACAGAAGAAACGGACAAAGTGGAAAGAGTCAATGGAAACAGGAAGATGCATCATGCAACTAAACATTGCCACGCGCTTGCAGTTACATAGAAAATTGTTGAATAAATGGACACGATTTGCATTGCCATGCAGCGAACGCAAGCGTACGGTGAGTGGGAATGTAAATTTACAACACACGCGCACTCCGAACATTCAACACACCGACCCCATCCCGCACACACACACGTACACAGACATACACAAATGCAGGCATTTACATGATCGTTTTACCTGAGCCGCCACGTGCCCCTTCCGCAGCCTGGGTAGATCCGTGTGGGAAAAGGGAGACTTCCGCCACGGCTTTTCCTCGGTGAGGTCAGCGGAGAGGTTGAAGGAGTGCAGTTTGTTGTGGAGGAACATGCGTAGGTTCCACGGGAGGTCGTTGTGTCTGCATACAAAGAAGAAAATAAAGTTCAGTCAGATGTTATCACAGCAGTTAGATCATTTTCATAAGATACTTAAAAACAAGTATCACGTTCTTCCTAGCAGTCGATGAATAAATCTTTTCACCTACAACTTGACTGACGCATAAACGAACAGACTGAGCACCCTATATTATGTTGTGACTTTAACCCAGTTTCCTATATAAGAATATTTCTCCATCTCCAGTTTAGAGCTTATAGTATCTTGTTTACAATATTTTACTATAGTCGTGGCCTACCAGCCCTCCCCCTCACAACCTGCTAGTCAACGGTAGGTTGCCAGGGCACAATAAATAAATAAAAAAAAATTCAGACTCGTTGGCCGTGGCTATAGTAAGCTATAAAGGCCTGAACCAAGTAAAATAAAAACAGTTTTGTATGATAAGTATTAGCAGTGGCAATAGAAAAAATTATAATAAGTGCTATCAGCAGTGAACATACCTCCATCAACCAAGTCACGGAGGAATCTATAAAATCAATTATTTCCTAATATCTTTCATTTGATCTCGTAAAGGCAGGTGAAATTTTAGATTAATAATAAAAACCAATATGGTTTTCATGGTGGCAAATTCTCAACTCTCCATTGCTACCAACCAGAAGTCCATTATCGGGGGTGGGGAATTCCCGATTATGTTTCCACCTAGATTCATCAGAAACGATCACCCGTTCTTGAGATGTCCTGAAACAAACAAAAGACGGAAACATCCCCACGTCTTAGAAGTACGGGAAAAGGTGACGGCAAAGAGAAACCAATAAAAAGAAACATCTAAGAAGGGACGTAAGGTCAATTTGCTTTGAACTTCCACGGAGCTTCCACAGGTCGGCCTGACATAGCCAGGTGACAAACACCTCGAACTTCCACAAGATCAATTGCTTTTGTGACCCTTTGATGTCGACGACACTAAGTAAATGGCGTCTCGAGGCGTACGGGATCTGTAAACCTAGTAACATTGAAGCCCCACCCTTGTTACCTGCCTTTTCTTTTCATTTTCTGTCTTGATTTGTTTTTTCTGGCGTGGGCTAGAAGAAGGCATTAGGGTGGTCGTTCCATTTGCCTTGGCTCTCAAAAAAATCTATCTCGGGTATTACTACGTCAAATAGGGGACTCATATGCATATTCCTAGAACTTGTTACACCCGCAGTCTCTTATTCTAAAGTAGAATGGCTTATCACTGATGAACATTGCAGCAAACTTAGAAGAGTGGTGGAAGCGGAAGTAAGTCCCATCGAAGCCCGAGAAGTTAAAAAAAACAGTTGATTGAGGATTATGTATTTCCTCTTCTTCGTTATAAATATAATACCTGTAATGGTATTAGACTATTTTGCTTTATATAAAACTATACGCATTACTTATTATACACAGTGAACGCATCTTAAAGCGATTTCGGTAATGTCTATGAATTAACAACCGTTATTGTCAAAGAAACAACAAAACGCACATCAAAGATATTGTTACTCCCATTTTTTGCTTCCGTCTTCCACCAGTTTCTTACTTTCAACAGGAGTCCCCCTGAAATAGCGATGCCTCTCTCTCTCTCTCTCTCTCTCTCTCTCTCTCTCTCTCTCTCTCTCTCTCGTCACCTTGGTGCAACCTGTAGCTCTTTCTGATCACAGCCGAAGAAATCGTGCCAAAGTGAACGAGAAAGGGACCAGTACAGGGCCGTCTGTGAAAATCCAGAGGGTATCTGTAGACCTATGCAGTGATTTATGTACTTGGTTGATCGACTGTCATAAGCCACTAGAGAGAGAGAGAGAGAGATCAGGGCTCCGTCAAAATGTATACCATATTAGATATGCATCGCAAAATCGGCCTTTCGTTTGCCTCTCTTTTCCGCGATTTCAGCAATGCTCATTCGGAGTAACAATTTCACTATACTCTCAATATCACTAACCTTGCATAATAATCGTTATTAACATCAGTTCATGGCCATTTCCTTCACACTTAGCTTTACATTTTTAAGACATCTCCCTTTTCTCTCTGATTCTTGGCTTCTAAAGTTGTCGTTTCGTCTTGAAAAGTTTCCCTTTTCATATTTAAGTTGTTCCCCCCGTCTTATCCCACAGTATCTCCCTGTGGCTTGCCTACATTACGTGAACTGTTGACCTCTCACCGCCGGTATTTACGTAAACTGACTCAAGGTATTTACTGTGTGAACTTTGTCAGTAAACACCGATTACCGTAAAACAGAGACAGACAGACAGACAGACAGACAGACAGAAAGAAAGACGCACGCACACAGAAATAGAGAGAGAGTGTTATTTTAAGAAGGGCTGTACTTCAGTTAGGTGAGAATTACTTCGCGAATGCTTTTTGTGCTTAATTATGGTATATGTATAAGAAATTATATATATATATATATATACATATACTCGTATATGTGTGTATACATCTATATACATTTGTATGTATATACATTATATATACAGTATATATATGTATATAATATATATATATATATATATATATATATATATATAAAATGTGTAAGCATACAAGAATACGTGTGTTATCTAAGTTACTCTATGACCTCAAACGAAACATAAAATGAACCGAGAATCTCTGCTTCTAGAACAGTATGACTATGTGTAAGAGAGAGAGAGAGAGAGAGAGAGAGAGAGAGAGAGATATCCATTCTAGGACGCTATGTGCTGGCGAGGAAAATTAATTCAGTAACTAAGAGAACGATAACACGCTTAGAGGGAAGCGACATTTGGGTAACGAAAGCATAACAGCAGAGAAACGACAGACGGGAAGGAGGGAGACTAAAATAACAGATGCCGAGAGTAGGGAGACGAAGAGAAAAGGCAAAAGCAAGCCAGGGGTACGTAGCACTTGCGACCGTTCGAAAGTTGCAACAACTTCCTATAATGCATGTGCACTTAACTCTGCAACTCGAGGGAATGTTCGTCATCTTGGCGTGCAACAACGTTGCTTGGGTACGGTATTCCACCTCGGCACATGCTACCCAAGGTAAAGGCAATTTTTTTTTTTTTTTTTTTTTTTTTTTTTTTGAAACCGAGATGGGCAAGATCTATTATAAATAAATTTGGTGCGTGTTACACTAAATAATATGCATGTTATTTTTTAGGCAGGGTATTTTTTTTTTTTGATAAACAATTTTCAGTAGGGAAGTTTTTGAAAGAATATTTACTTAAAATTAAGTTAGTTTTTTCAGGACTAATTTTTTTCAAAATTAGTTTTTTCAAGGCAGGTTTTATTATTGTTGGGTTTTTTAGAAGTATTTCACTGTGAAACTTCACCCCTCTAGTAACTACAGACTTTTAGTAACTGCAAACCTTTAGTAACTACAGGCCCTCGTCTTGAAAACAGAAAACTTGAACGATTTAGAGAGCAAAGAAGAGTGCACAGATTTCCTCATCCGGGGAATGAATGACATGAAAGATTGATGGAACTTGTTGACCCTTGAACTTGTGATTTCTACACAACATCTGCCGTGATTGTGAAAATGGGTGATTCGTTTGTTTGTTTGTTTTTCTGTCTGATTGTCGGTTCGTTTGTTTGATTTGTTAGATTTTAATACAGATCAGAATCTGGATAAGCGACCTTTTATGATGGTTGCATCGCTCGCCCTTGACGGAGATTTGAGGTCTCCGGCCTTTTTAAAAATTTTCTTAAATCTTTGACACTTTTTCGGTTCTCTGCTTTAAGGAAAGTATAAAGTCCTGACGTCTTAGCTCCTCGATTTCCCTCCTGGGAACGCTTTCCTCTAAAAACCTTGATATCCAAAATAAACCGAATGAAGTTCCCTGTTCCTGATAATTGATACAACAAGCGCCTTCAAAAATTCCCCGAGTTTTGTTGGTGAGGTTCATGGCCCATTCGAATAATCCATATTGCTCACAGTAACATAACGACCAAGGTTCCCGCACAGCATCTGTTATAGGTCGTTATATATCTTGATCCCTATTTGCTGTGGTAATAGTGACATCATAATAAATTTCTCATTGGTGTATTACCTGTAAACAAGTAGCATGGTTTAAATTTCATCACAATGAGAAATATTAAGAAACTGCTTGGGAAGTTGCTAATTGTTATTATTCTTATTGTTATCTGAACACAGTTTAATTAAACCAGTAAGGTGCATTTCTGCTCTCATATTACTACTCAGGGGGATTTGTTTTCAAATGAGAGATGAAATTACAGTAAACCAAAGTTAGAGAACTTGGACAGCTGGGTGGGAGGAGACCACAGGGAGAAACGTGAAGTAAAAAGGCAGAAAGCAATGCACCTGGTTAAAAAAAAGGGGGGGGGGAGGAATCATTGAAAAGGAACTATTATCATCATTTCCACTATGACGGGCAGATGTTACCCTGCAAGAAATGCTCTCTTTGGCGTCCTGGAAGCCGAGGAGGAAAGATGCAAATTAGAAAAATAAAGACTACGCTGAGCACTACAATGTGTAAAGGAATACATCCCTGAAGTGCTCTTGTTCATGCGCCCAGGTGACCTAAACGAATATGCTGTATTTATTTCACGTAACCCAAGTATAACTTACATACCGAGTGCACAGTGTCGTTATTCCTCGCTACCCTCGATAAGTAAGGTTACGCCACACGGTATATTTTCGTAACCTCTTCGCGTAATGCAGGCCAACTCGCTAAGATCGAATAGATATTTTTTCACAAAGGTACAGCTCGCTAACCTGGAATACCTAATTCACGTAACATAGGTATAAATAGCTATCTTTGACAGCCATCATAGTTTGTGCCATGGCCATCCTCCGAAATAATCATGTTTACAATACGCCTTCGAATACCTATGTTCAAGCGGTAGACCAGTAAGCTCTCTCTCTCTCTCTCTCTCTCTCTCTCTCTCTCTCTCTCTCTCTCTCTCCTTCGTCTGCTCCTAATTGGGAGAGTAATAGTGTCTTTCTGCAGTCGTAATGCGATCACCGGCAGTGTGCTTTTGCAATTACCGTTCAAAATGGCCACTTCCAACGAGATTACTGGCGGTAATCGTGAAGCATACGGGGATGGCATTGCTTCTCATCTTCCGTTCAATGTTCTGGTTTGTAGAACATAATGTTCGGTATAAATTTTGTAACTGGGACCTCGAAAGGGTCTTGGAGTTTAATGAAAGCATCCGGTTTCACTGAAGGGGAATTAACTAGATGCGTTACGTCGTTACGTTTATTACCTGATGTGTTTGGTGTTAAGATGCAGTTAGAAAGACATACATCTATCGGGTCATTAGAGACACAATTATGCATCTGTCATTTAGTTAGCGATTGCTGGGTGCGTAACTAAGTTATCTAATTACGTGTTTTTAAAAACGTGAATGGGAAAGCGAAAGTCGACTTTGTTTTTCCTTGATAGCTCCTATTCTTATACTCACGAAAACTCCATAATAAGGTTTTCATACAGAACCCTACTTTTATCAGTTAAACATCTGGTATTACCACTGAGGGCATAGACTGCCGAAAATCGGATTCAGTTAATACTGTTTTCTTTTATTTGTTTTTTTAGCTTTTTATTTTTATTTCCACATCTATGAGACTTTTTTCCCCATTATTATTTTTTTCGATGGCTGTTGTAGTCAACGATATTCTCATTAATTTCAGTGATAATGGTAAGGTATAAAATAAACATGAATTCTTTAATCAAACAAAGCCTGTTGTTCTTTGACATGGTCCAGGAGTACAGTCTAATTCAACCTGCCGATATTTATGGAAAATGTGTCTCTATTTATTATATCCTTGCCTTTGTAAATCTTTAAAGATTATAGCCAACATAGATTTAATTCTGTAAGCTACCGTTATGACACATACAACACCTAAATATTTAACAGCAGACTTCTACCATTCAGATGTACCGACGATCACACACAATATAGTTTATTCTAAAATGTTTTGAACAACAAATCAAAACAAGTTGGACGGCTCATTTTTCTTCCTATCCTTGTTCCTCGCTTTCACCTGTTCTCCTCTCCCCTTTTAGTCCCTAATCACCTCTGTTCCACTCTTCCCCCCAGTCATTCTCCGATCTTTCTCATCTCCCGTCATTCACTTGAATCTCCTTTCATCTATATCGTAATTTAATATCAAGCCATGTCTACGACCAGCGGTGACATCATAGACCGGTTAGTGACCTCAGCCTCACCTTCATTATCATCTTTCTCCTTTTCTTCTTCTTCTTCTTCTTCTTCTTCATCTTCTCATCATCATTATTATTATTATTATTATTATTATTATTATTATTATTATTATTATTATTATTATTATTATCTTGACCACCAAGTTAGATGAGTGGGACAGCTAGATAGGAATAAACAACAGGAAGAGGATGAAGAACCGTCTCAATTTCATTCACGAGGCACACTGTAAGCAATAGCGCCTGACAAGAACCTCGTTCTGTGCATTGGTGTTTTATTTCAGGAACGAAATACCCATAAACATACTGCAAGACGATCGTGACTGGAACGGGAATGCGATACACACTTAACTTAGCTTTGAAACGTTGCCAGTTTTGGAATCTTATCAATGTGTGCAATACTGGAATGCAATCTCATTTCTTTAATTTTATATCCCATCACTTGGGGCTTTTGTCTTTCATTCTTTGTAGCCTCTGCCACTATTTCTATTACTCTTTCTCTTTAATTATATATATATATATATATATATATATATATATATATTATATATATATAATATATATATACATATTTATATATATAGTCCATACATATAAAAATGGATGATGTGTGTGTGTGTGTGTTCCACATACACTCTGAAACGCATTGAGCAATTTCAACCAAACTTGGTATACATATGACTTACCATTTAGGAAAGAACACTGTTGGAGTAAGACATTACCGGCACCAAAAGGGGTTGTGTGGGAAGGGGGTGATACAGAAAACGACTTGGCGCTTTTGTCTTTCATTCTTTGTAGCCTCTGACACTATTTCTGTTACCCTTTCTCTTTAATCATATATATATACATACATATATATATATATATATATATATATATATATATATATATATATATATGTATATATATATTTATAAATATATTTATATACATATAAATATATATATATATATATATATATATATATATATATACATATATATATATATATATATATATATATATATATATATGTACATATATATATACTGTATATATACATATATATTCCATATATATAAAAATGAATGTATGTATATGTGTGTGTGTGTGTATGTTCCACATACACTCTAAAATGCATTGAGCAATTTCAACCAAACTTGGTATACATATATTATGAATTACCATCTAGGAAAGAACATTGTTGGGGTAAGACATTACTGGCACCAAAAGGGGGTGTGTGGGAAGGGGATGATACAGAAAACGACAGATATTAGTGTCTAATCCATAGCTTTCAAGGTCGCTGAGATGAATAGTGATGCTCCCGATGCCCTTAAGTCCAAGCTCAGCCCTGATAGGGAGGGGGTGGGAAGTGGGTGACATGTAAAAATAACCAAAATGACAGATATTAGTGTCTAATCCATGGTTTTCGAGGTTACTGAGATTAATAGTGACACTCCTGATGCCCTTCAAGTCCAAGTTCAGCCCTGATAGGAAGGGGGATGGGTAGGAAGGTGGTGACATGTAAAAATAACCGAAACGACAGATATTAGTGTCTAATCCATAATTTTCGAGGTCCCTTCAAGTCCAAGTTCAGCCCCGATAGGAATTGCGGGGGTGAGAAGAGCTGAAAAATAAAATGTCAAAAGTGACAGATAGAGACACACTCTGATGGCTTTCAAGTCCAAGTTCAGCCCTGATAGGAATGGGGGAGCGAGAAGTGGTGAAACATAAAATGTCAAAAATGCTGGACAATGTAACTGAAGCAACTATCTTAACAGGAATGGGAGATAGAGAGAGTTTATCAGTTGTCATTCAGAGATTTCCTGGGCAGCACTGAGTTGGTCAGCTAATATAATTAATATATATGTGTGTGTGCGTGTGTATATGTAGGTATAGGTATGTGTGTGCTTGCATTTTGTGTCTATATGTATATTTGTGTTTGTGTGCTTGTGCAGTCTTGTGTGTGTGTGTGTGTGTGTGCGTGTAGGTTTTCCGATGCATATATTTTTCTAAAGTTTGTTTCATATTACAAATATTTTATAATAATTTAAAGCAAAAGTGTAGCTTCAAAAAAGGGGTCAGAAATGTTTTCCCTTCCATACCAAGAAAAAATATCTAATCCTAGATAATAAAAAAAAAAGGCCGACTGAGGAAAACATTTCGCCACAATTTCCCTCCTTCCAGGCCGAGGGAAAACTGGGTTCGAGCGAGATTCACGATGACACTCTGCCTGATAACAATCTGAGATGATTCGGTAAAATCATCGTGGAACGATCGAAAATTATCTCTGCATCTGGATGGATGAACGTGGTGTGACTACGAGCTCTATCTGATTATCTCTTTTTCTCAGACTTTCTAAATTTCTTTTTAGGCAGCGCACTAATTTTGAATTAAAATTTCACCCAGGAAATTTATGCAGGCAGCGCGCACGACACACGCCATCTTAATAGGCGTGCGTGCACGCCCATCCTCCGATACGTCAAGACCAATCATCTCAAAGACGTTCGTGTCTTAATTTAATGAGACTGCAGAGATTGGATGGAGCGACGAAAGGCACGAAAGCAGACCGTGATAGATGGAACGAAAGGAGAAAAGCCGAGAATAACATAAGAAAAGAAATTTTAAGAGTTAAAACAGACGACAAAAAGGACATAGGCAGAAGAATGCAGTAGTAAAGAGAGGAAACATTTCAAGGGAAAAATAAACAAAATCAATCTAAATAGAAAAATCAGGAAATAAGAGACAGCAGTATAAGAAGAGCCACATAATATTATGAATAAGAAATATGAAATAAAGAGATTTTAACCAGAAATGAGAAGATAGGACACATAAGAAGCAAAGAAAATAACAAGGAAAAAAATGATAATAAGAGAAGCCATTTCAGGAGAGCCACAATAAACACGAGAGACACAACACAGAAATTTAATAGTTTATCTGTGACGGATTTAACAAGAGATCCATATATATATATATATATATATATATATATATATATATATATATATATATATATATATATATATATATATATATATATATATATATATATATATATACTGTATATATATATATTATATATATAGATAGATAGATATATAGATATATGTATATATATAGATATAATATATATATTTATTTATATATTTAATATATAATTTCTATGTATATTTATATATATATATATGTGTATATATATGTATATATATGTATATGTATATATATACATATATATGTGTATGTATACATATAAAGCACGAAACAGAGTAAAAAAGAAAAAGAAAACCATAAAGCGAAAAAGAATGAAATGTGTAAAGAGAAGGACCCCGAATCTCAAGAGATTAAGGGAGGTGGTTTTAGAGAGAAAAGAGATTGGTGCAGGAGCTTGACCTCATTTTTCAGAGGGTCGGGGGCGAGTGACCTGTTTTTGTAAGGACCACAACATCTACTTGGTCTTAGCAAGAAGGTGAAAATGGTGAGAAGCAATCATGTGATTGATTTAGGGGTGATTGGTTGATTTCTGTGGTTATGGTTTTTCAATAAATAACTTTTTTTGGGTGTAGTAGACACAAACTTTTAAGCATAATCAGTTCTCTCTCTCTCTCTCTCTCTCTCTCTCTCTCTCTCTCTCTCTCTCTCTCTCTCTCTCTCTCTCTCCTGAACAGTAATGTATTTTACAGAGGGGTCGGTAAGGAAAAAGCTAATCCCTTAAAGCCCAGGGTTTTTGTTCATTCATTATTCAAAGTAATTTCCTTACCCTTTTCTCTCTCTCTCTCTCTCTCTCTCTCTCTCTCTCTCTCTCTAACGGGAATATATTTATTTACCGAGGGGAACGTAGGGAAAAAATTAATCCCTTAGAATCCAGGATTTTATTCATTCATTAATCAAAGCTATTTTCTCTCTCTCTCTCTCTCTCTCTCTCTCTCTCTCTCTCTCTCTCTCTCTCTCTCTCTCTCTCTCTCTCTCTCTCTCTCTCACCCCTTTTTTCAGCTAACGATGCAATGGTCTTTTACAAGAAACTTCTTAATAGAAAGAATCCATAACATAAGTTTCTAACTTTGAAGTTTGAAATAGGTCTGCCCCTCTTCTTAACATTTGTTCTCTCCCCATCCCAACCCCGCCACCCACCCCTCTCTCTCTCTCTCTCTCTCTCTCTCTCTCTCTCTCTCTCTCTCTCTCTCTCTCTCTCTCTCTGCGCTCTTTTTACACGTAATCTTACAAAAAAATCAATGTTCTTCATTGGTTAAAACAAATCATTTTAACAAATGAGTAAAATAGCAACCGAAGTCGGCCTATAAATCTGAACTTTTATGAAAACATATTGCTAATTTTGTTAAGGAAGTTAAGGTAATTAATGAGATCATACTCAAATACTAAGAGAGAGAGAGAGAGAGAACCGTTTAGTTACTGTTTTTAGTTTTCTGTAAACGAAAACTATTGTGGCGGCTTTGTCAGCCCGTCCGCACTTTACTCTGTCCGCACTTTTTTCTGTCCGCGATCTTAAAATGCACTGAGGCTAAGGGCTGCAAACTGGTATGTTGATCATCCACCCTCCAATCATCAAACATACCAAATTGCAGCCCTTTAGCCTCAGTAGTTTTTATTTCATTTAAGGTTAAAGTTAGCCATAATAGTGCTTCTGGCAACGATATAGGATAAGCCACCACCTGGCCGTAGTTGAAGTTTCATGTGGTGCTGCTCAAACGGCATTATAGCGAGACCACCAAAAGAGAGATGTACTTTCGGTGGCCTTAATTATACGCTGTAGCTGCTGTATATAAAACTCGATTTCGCCGAAGAAACTCCGGCGCATTTTTTACTTGTTTTTTTCTTCATTCTACTCAAACTATATTTCATTTTGCCTTTAGAGTTTCTTTTTAGTCGTAACTAAAATTTAAAACACTCAAAAAGTGATTTACAAAAGCATAAAACTTAAAAGATTGATTAAAATAACGCTGAAGAGAATGATTGTCTTTGTTGTCTACAGGTTAGGATTAAGCTTACTTCTTCGAATGTGCACTGTGAAAGTTGCCGACTCGTAGAGTGCTAGGTAGAGGACTAATATTTTCTCTCCTGTTCGGAATAGTTTGAGAGGGTCTTCAGAACTATTCTGAGCGATCGTACGGCGAGATTTTATACTATGAATTTACAAACGTCGAAAAAACAAACAACTTAATTATCTTCACCATTTTGTCTAGTGTAGGTTTGAACAACTAAGCGAGGAGATTGTGTATATATATATATATATATATATATATATATATATATATATATATATATATATATATATATACATATATATATATATATATATATATATATATATATATATATATATATATATATATATATATATATATATATATATATATATATATATATATATATATATATATATATATATATATATATATACATACAGTATATATGTGTATGTATATTTATATATAAACATATATGTGTATAAATATTTGTCTGTTATTAATGTATATATACTGTATATGTAAATACACACACACACACACACACACATATATATATATATATATAATAAATATAAATATGTATACGCGTGTGTGTTTGTGTGCATGCGTCTGTGTATGTTGAAGGAATGTTGTTAAATTTGTAATATGAGGCATTGCAAAAAATAGAAAAAAGCAATAAAAGTTAATAATTATCTAACCCGTTAGTACAGAACCTTCTTTAGTATCAACTGGAATTAGATTATTTACAGCGTACAGCATTATGAAGACTACGATAAGTATAGAACAGAAATTTAAGGGGGTGAGATAAAGAGATATTTTAAGGAATAAAATTAAGTAGCGATTCGTTGCGTCAGGTATGTATTTAGATAAGATATCTGCCCTAAGGACTTGTCTTGTTTATGTTAATGCAGCAGCAATGCGCAATTGCAGATAATATATGTGAGACATGTTGGTATATCATGAATATTAATATAAGGCATTAGCGAGGTAGCGTCCGCTAAAAGAGAGAGAGAGAGAGAGAGCTTTGGCCATTCAGTCATCAAATGTTGGATGATTCAATTAGCCTCTATCAAAGGTAAACATCAATTGAATGATGGATGCTGAAAATAATTTATCGCTACTCATGCAGGATGATCGATATGGGAATTCGATGTATCAATGAAATATTAAATACGTGCTTTTTTATATTTTTTGGAGGGGTTGGATACGTGGGGAGGGGTAAGAGATTGGGTCTTGGCAATTAAATGCCGGTTAGATGAAAATAGGAAAAATGAGAAGACTAGTAGGTACTAGGCATGTAATTATTATTACATTGATCTAAAAGTAAAAATTTTACGAATTAATATATTATTTTTCGTTTAATCATGTTTGGGATGTTGGCGTAAGGAAAATATCAAGTACCTAACGGTTGTAAGTCTTGAAAGCCATTTACTGTAATTCCCGAAATGCCAAATCTAGGGAGGACTCAGCTAGAAAACGAGAGAGAGAGAGAGAGAGAGAGAGAGAGAGAGAGAGAGAGAGAGAGAGAGAGAGTTAGAAAAACCAATTTTCAACCTTCATTTCATTGTGAACTACGTGAAATGAATCGCAGTGCTTAGTTTTTGGATCTTTAGCCCTTTTTTCTCAAATCAAGAGTTAATTCTTCGTGCACCTAATTTTATCTAAGAGATCAGGCTCACAATACTGTTATTTATGTAACAAATTTTGAATGAGAGCAAAATCAGTTCATTAAGGTTTGCTCTTATATACACACACACACATATATATATATATATATATATATATATATATATATATATATATATATATATATATATATATATATATATATATATATATATATATATTTATATATATATATATAATATATAATGTGTATATATATTTATATATATGTATGTATAAATACATGTATATAATATATATATATATATATATATATATATATATATATATATATATATATATATATACTGTATATATATATATATATATATATATATATATATATATATATATATATATATATACACACATGCATGTAAGCACCATTGTTAGATAAAGTCTTATATCAAGAAAGATGAACTGTATACGGCAACGCTGACGCTGCAACTGAAGGAGATGATGTTTTTATATATTATAAAATGCATGCAAAGTTAAACACCGTCTGTCTTAGTTGTTAATGTCCTGGGTTTTAGAGGCACATGGTAAAAATGTTGATAATTTTCGCAGTGTTAATACAGCAGTATATTATAGTTTTTTATACAAAGTGTCATTCGTAATGTAAAGAAAAATGAAGGATCTTTCTGATAACATAACAAAGGAATCATGACGTCATCAAGGGCGGACTGCAGTCTTCAAGTCTGGGAAATTACGCGTCCAGAGACTTGAGAAATTGTCTCTTTCTAATGAGGTCGTATCACTTCGTGAGCGACTAGACAGGTTTTGCGAGGCTTCCCCCCTGCATATAATTTCAAATTACATTCTCGTCAGATGCAGCCATTTTTCATTCATTTCGTTCTCCATTAAAGGTATCTCTCTTCCTTGACAATAAATTTTGCATTATTACCTGTTTTATATTCAACGCAGAGGGAACCATTAACCCTTCCAGTTATATTGCATTTAAATATAATCAAGAATCAATTAAGTAATTACAGAGTTAATAATGTTTCAGAGAGGGAAGGAAGATGATAATAATTATTACTTAATGAAAAGCTAAATTCTATTCCCTCACGATACGAAACGTTCCGGGAGGGGCTGGGTCGTGGTAAACGTAGGTAAATTATACGTGTCGTTCTGCGTAGAAATAAATTCTGTATGCTAAGGTTCCGCTTTTTATCAGGGGCATTTAGGGGAAGAGAATAAACAAAGTAAGAATGAAGAATGGAAAGAAAGGATATGGAAATAAGAAAAAACAAAGCCCAAGAATGAGACGAAAATTGTTTGTTGTCACCACTCACGCTTTTGCTGGCTGTGCCAGTACCCAAAGCAACAGTGAACATGAAAGCAACACACAAAAAACGGATTAAGAAAATAGAATGGAATATTCGTTGCAGGGAAGGGGAAGAGGGGAACTGAAAATAAAAGGGAGAATTGTAGGTATTATCTGTTAAAAATGCTGAAAGAATTACAATTTCGCCTCGGAGAGGAAATGTTCATTACACGAGGAGGGAAAAAGTAATAGCGGAAATATGTTCCTGCAATAAAATTAATACCTATAAATATGTAAGCAAATAATAATACTAATAACAACAGTTAAGTCAATGAATAAATAATCTATTACATAATCTTCATCATATTCCTTGCCTGCCAAGTCCTTTGGAAAAGAAAGATATTAAAGGTTAATGTATTAGCTTAGTAAAATTTATTACATTTGTGCTATAACTCCCTAAATACTGATGCGGGCTCACATGAACTCTGTTATATTTCCTCTCTCATAACTTTCGTGTTTCATTTTATTAACTTCTTCGTGATGACCCCATACCCTTTGGATGAAATGTTAATTACTTCATATTAGTTGACCATTTTGAACTATATTGTAATTGTAAAATTAAGAAATAAGGACGACATAATAACCCTCCGATCAATCATCACTACAGTGATGAGACTTAGGAACCATTCCTTAGTTATGTCAAGCAGCGATGTAATTTAAGAGTAATTCCTAATTTCTGCATTAATAAGCTGTTAGTTACGAAACATTACTCCAATGGTCACTCGAGTGTTGAGACTCAGGAAACATTCCTTTAATTTAATTGTCCCTTCAATCATCACCATGATGAATAAGCTTGAGAATCTGTTTTTAAATCATTTCCGTAATGATGTCACTTATAAATTACGAGTATATCTACTATCATGATATGGATGCAACCTAGCAATCATTTCTCGAACCATCGCCACAATAATGTGACTTGGGAGCCAGTACCTTAGTCGTCATTACAAATATTCCTTTAATCATTACTGCGATGCAGTATCTTCGGGATTCATACCTCTAATTGTCGCCGGAATTATATAAGTTAGGAATCAATCCTTCAGTGACGACTGCAGTACTATAATTTAGGAATTAATTCATTCCGTCAGTCATCAGTGTAGTTATATACTTTAAGAAACAGTCTTCCCACCATCACCTCAGTGTTTCCTTCCCTTAGAGTGAAGGTCTTGAGAAAATGCAAAGGTCCGTGCATGGAAATTTCGATTACAGAAGAAGCTCTGATCAAAATTGGGACATTTGGGATATTAAAAGTGGCAAACGTAGAGGTAAAAGAAGACTTACCTGTCTTTACCTTTAGTTTCATCAATCATTGTCAGTTTCAGAGTTTACCAAGATTCTCCCAACATCATAGCACATATCTTCACAATATTGTTAAATACAATAATACTCCATATAATTGTTATACTTTAATGACACCAATGCTAACGGTTTTTAGCCAAGAAGACCTCATAACTTCTCGAGATCTTTGCAGGCTTAGAGTACTTTTGTTACTGTATACTACAAGCATTTAGTCCGATCGGGATATATATATATATATATATATATATATATATATATATATATATATATATATATATATATATATATATATAAAATACTCTTAACTTTTCCTAACCAGGGTGTGCCTGTTGCAGCTTTAATAAAATGTATTTGAAATTGACACATACTCGTACATTGATAAGTGAGATGAAATGGGCTTATATCCTTCTTCGTGGCACTTAACATTAACATAACAAGCGAATCCCACATTGAAAGGTTATAAGTTACCTCATATATTCCATCTTCAGATTCAATGCTTATAGTGTAAACGGTATCCAAATATGTAAGGAATTCAGGAAGTTAAAGGGAAATTTTGACCTAATATTAAAACAACATGAATCTCCCGAATGTGACCAGTAAATTCTATATAGTGTCGACGATAATAACGTGATTTATTTCTTCTGCAATACTATTTTAGAGCGCCTGGCAGCATAGCCTGAGTTTTTCCAGCTTGTTTTGGTGTTTCCTGTAAAAAGTATTTGTTTAGTTGCGAATTATCTTTGTTGTTAAATTATTTCATTCATTTCAATTGCCTTCTTATTTTAGTCTCTAGAGCTTAATCTTGGATAATTATTGGCCATTTTGGTTTGATTTAAATGAATGTCCGTCCAGTTTGTACAATAATAATACTAAGAACAATAAATGACAATGATAATAATATCATTTATCGAAAAAATAAGATCTGTTGTGCTGTGCAGAGCTTTGAATCTCGAGCCAGAATTTAATCCACCACTTCGCTCATTTTGGATAATGATGCAGCACATTAGAACAACAGCTATTGTCATTATTTTTCACACAATAATAGCTCCCGATGACGACAGCATTGGCGGAAATATCTGGGCAATAATAATACTGACAAAACAAGCGGCGTCGTTGGCGACGACGTCAGTGGTAATCGCGTAGAGGACATTGAAATCCAGGATAACGATTGAGGATTTCGCCACTGACCGGAAACTCGAGGGCCAGCCGAGAGGAAAGCGAGGGGAGTGAACGGAAACAGCGCTTTCTGTAAATAAGGGGAAAGACCAATTTACGCAAGAGATTATGGAATATGAAGAGAGGGTCCTCGATGTTGCCTCCGCGTTGATTAGAATTTATTTGTATGCTCGGTGATTTATTTTGTTTGTTTATGTATATCTCCTTGGCCTTTTTTTTATTTGTATGGGTCTGTCTGTTTACCTGTTTTATTCGTTGAGAATTCTATATTCGTGTACTCATCTGTATGGATTTATATGTATTGTTTTCTGAATTATTTTCGTGCCCAGTTTTCATCATTGGAAAAACTTTCTTGTTACAATTAATCTTTATATTATTATTATTATTATTATTATTATTATTATTATTATTATTATTATTATTATTATTATTATTATTATTAAGTTTTAGTTGCTGTTGGTGTTGTTTCTAATGTACAAGCTAAAACAGCAGTAACATTTGTAGCACCTGCGATATCGAAAACCATTTCTTTAGTCAGAACATAATCTGACGGACAGAGGCGGTTCTCTTCTGCGAATGGTTTGTCACTTCGCTCGACCTCAGACCCTTCTGTGACACATCTGAAAGTTCTATATCTTTTGGTCACTGTACTTCCGTTGAGCCAAATGTGCGTCCTCCTCCTCCCCCGCCCCGTCTTCTCCTCCTCCTACTCTTCCTTTTCCTCTTCCTCTTCTTCCT
The DNA here is from genome assembly GCF_040412425.1 of Macrobrachium rosenbergii. Taxonomy (NCBI): domain Eukaryota; kingdom Metazoa; phylum Arthropoda; class Malacostraca; order Decapoda; family Palaemonidae; genus Macrobrachium; species Macrobrachium rosenbergii. Next base: position 18,962,630 of record NC_089741.1, on the reverse strand, counting down.
CTGTCTTCTACTCCTCCTCCTCTTCCTCTTCTTCCTCTTCCTCTTCCTCCTACTCCTTCCCCTTCGCCTCCTCCTCTTCCTCCTCCTCCCCCCCCCCACTCCTTTCAGGCAGAAACGCTGATTGACTGGTTTCTGTAAGCTGGTATTACAACTCTGGTTATCAGTGCTGTTCTCTCATGTGTCCTTGTATTCCATTCTCGAACCTAATGAGTCCCTTTCCGCCTCTCTAGTGGACTGACTGATTACCGACTGGTTTCCGTAAAATGGCATCGCAATTATGGTCGTCGATGTCATATTCGTAGGTGACCTCGTAACTCGCCGTTCGACCACTTCCCCCATTTATTCTGTGGCTGCCCTGCTCCTCTACTCAGAGGCTTTGGAATGTTCTCATTTCTTCTGTTACCCCTCTTCTTGTTCAGGACGGCGTTAAGCGTTTCGTTAGGTTTTAGCCGTCACTTTTTTCCATCTTTTATTATGGGCATGGGAATAATTAAGGACACTGATTTGCTCGTCCAACTGACATGGTATTAAAAAAAATTACTTTTGACTCTGGAATACTGTAGGGCAGCAGTCATTACCAGATCAGTACAACAACTTCAAGTAGAACATTACACATCATGGTGGGATGATACTTACCCAATAATGATCAATTGATAATCAGATTATTGCTCTTAATGAGAATAACACTTGCCAGTTAATGAGCAGAACTGTTTGTAGTTGAGATAATACTCACCCATCAATGAGAGGCGACTCCTGAAGGAGATTGTGGGCTGCCTCTAACCTCTCCTGGAAAGGGGCGTTAGGAGAAACTCGCACAGGTAAAGGGCTGGCTGAGCAGGGCACGCGACCCACAAGGAACACCAACAGCATTTCGATCCATAGTGTTCTTGCTGGAACGGGTGTGGGCATCCCTGGAATGCAACGGAGAGACAATTAGAGATTTTTTTCCAAGTGTCAAATTCCCAGTTCGCTTCGTTTCTATTTTCAATTCTTGTATATCTTATAATTTGGCTCCATTTCGAGTCTGGTATTTTTGTTATTGTAAGAGCCTTACTATTATTGTTATTGAAGGCAATTAAGGACAATCACGTTCTTTCAGTGTGGGGATAAAATAAGGTCCTTTTCTTGAGTGTAAATCTTGGTATATTATTCAAGATTCACTTCTTCTTCTTCTTCTTTTAACGTGCTTTTATTCCCATTTTTGTATGGGGTGAAAATCCTTAATTTTTACGAGGACTATTGTCCACATGTCATAGGGAATGAAACTAGATGGTATATTTTTAACACTATACCAAGATTTACACTCAAGAAAAGGGTCTTATTTTATCCTCGATTTTTGTCAGTATTAGCAGTAATAGTGTTAGTAGGAGAAATAATGACGATGCTAAATAATAATCTTAAGTGGTCTTTTAAATTTCCTAACTTTAGACCAATATGTAAAATACCATTCAGCCTAGCTAAGAGATTGATTTTCGATATGAATTAGCTTTCATTTTTTAATCAATATGTAAATGTAAGACAGAAGATGTTATGGATCACGTAAAAGTTAAAAAAAAAAAGCTTCATGTATTCATATTTTCCTATCATTTATAAAAGATATATTTCCTATTATACGCGTTTTCCCTTTAAAGGGTGTAGCTCCATCATGTTCTGGAATTCCTTTTCGTTGAGGTTCTTTAGGGATGAAATTATTTTGCTATTCCCCTCTCACCTACCCCGTAGCTTTCACCCACATCATTCAACTAACTACCAAGGAATACTTCATTGCTAAAATTGTTAGAGTCAGTCAGCATTTTTTCCGAAACGAGCTAAATTGTTTTTCCGGCCCCAACTACGAAAGTAGTTTAGCAATGTTTCTTTTCGATCAAAGCCTCCCCAAATAAAATTAATGTTCTATAACTCAGTGCCTGACAAAAAGAACAAATTATATTTAACTGTAGAAAAAAGTAAATCATGCAGAACGACTTTCCGTTATGCATGTTTTCCGTTAAATCTGAAGTTTTTTACCTGCCTACCCGTGCAGGGACCTCGAATGTAAACATTTCAGTGAAAGATTTAAAGGTGAGGTCTTTCATAAGGTGCCCAACGCCCTGTGTTCCATTGTGAAGCTGACGATGAATACTAAAGGAAATATACTGAAGAGGACTTGGACGGAACAAAAATGCAAAGTATTATCTAGATCATTCTGGAAATTACTGTGGTCGAAGCTCGAAGTGGATGGTGTCTTCTGAACTACCTCAGGTGTTCACTGGTATGCTTTCCCTCAACCGTCGCATTTATGAGGTTATTGCGGGTAATTATGCTATCATTCTGTACTCAGTGAGATCTTTTCCGTTTATTCTACTTGATCTAAAACTCAAACACCAATGACGAGAAATGTCCGGAAATAATGCTGTTTTCGATGAGGCCTCATCGAATTATTTTCCTTCTCATACAGAAAACAGCGATGAAGAAAAGCTGAAGTCTTTCCTTCGGAATCAAGCATTAAGACAAAACTATATAAAACTGACTTCATTAATGATAAATTTCATTTTAAAAAACTGTAGGATGCTCATATAGCTGCAAGTCTTTATTTTATTTTCTTTTTAAAAAGTAAAAACGTTGTTTCGCGTCACCAAGCTGACCGCTTAGTTCGTACTCAAGGCCATTTCATGGCACCTGGCTGCTTGCACCGGATTGCAATGGTCGTTGCTAGGTTCATAAATGCCTGGTATTTTACGAGGCAGAGGCGTTAACTTAACTCTCAACCGTCCTTTTTAGTTTTATGTAAAAGAAAACTATTGTGCCGGCTTTGTCTGTCCGTCTGCACTTTTTCTGTCCGCCCTCAGATCTTAAAAAACTAATGAGGCTAGAAGGCTGCAAATTGGTATGTTGAACATCCACCCTCCAATCATCAAACATACCAAATTGCAGCTCTCTAGCCTCAGTAGTTTTTATTTTATTTAAGGTTAAAGTTAGCTATAATCATGCGCCTGGCAACGATGTAGGACGAGCCACCCCCGGGCCGTGGTTAAAGTCACATGGGCCTCTGCTCATAGTGTATTATACCAACATCACCGAAAGATAGATATGTTTTCGGAGGTCTTAATTATACGCTGTACAGAAAACTCGATTTCGCCGAAGAAAATCCTGCGCATTTTTTACTTATTTCGTTTCTACCACATATTTTTTAAGCTTTTGTCCTTTTTTTATCAAGTCGTGTTTTATTTGTTTAGTTTGAACTTTTTGGCATATGGAGTTAGGGAATGACTGATAAGGCTACAAAAGTCTTGAAGTAAAAGTTTCTAATGATGTTCCACATTAAGAGTTCTTATATATTTACTTTGCATATCATTATTGCTATCATTACTAACCTCCACTGTGGCATTTGGAGTTGTAAAACGATTAATAAAGACTCACAGAGTTCTGAGACAAGAAATTAAGAGCCATTTTTCACGTGGAGACAAGCTTAGGGTTTATTTTTCATTTTGGCAGCTAAGACGGGAAAGTGATTAATTACTGTCGGGTCTCGAAAATTTAAAGATAAGATTTT
>NC_089741.1:18949098-18954098 GCF_040412425.1 Macrobrachium rosenbergii | reverse complement strand
TTTGCATGCTAACAAATAATTGTGTGGTTTGCATGGTAAGAAATAATTTTCTGGTTTGCATGGTGCCAAATAATTTTCTGGTTTGCATGGCAACAAATAATTTTCTGGTTTGCATGTTACCAAATAATTGTCTGGTTTGTATGGTACCAAATAATGGTCTGGTTTGCATGGTAATACATAATTTTCTAGATTGCATGATGCCAAATAATTTTCTGGTTTTAGTGGTGCCAAATACTTTTCAGGTTGCAAAGTAACAAATAATTTTCTGGTTTGTGTGGTACCAAATAATTTTCTGGTTTGCGTGGTACCAAATAATTGTCTGGTTTGCATGGTAACAAATAATTGTCTGGTTTGCATGATGCCAAATAATTTTCTGGTTTGCGTGCTACCAAATAATTATCTGGTTTGCATGGTAACAAATAATTTTCTGGTTTGCATGATGCCAATTAAGTTTCTGGTTTGCTTGGTACCAAATAATTTTCTGGTTTGCATGGTAACAAATAATTGTCTGGTTTGCATGGTAACAAAAATTGTCTGGTTTTCGTGGTTCCAAATAATTGTCTGGTTTGCATGGTACCAAATAATTGTCTGGTTTGCATGGTAACAAATAATTTTCCGGTTTGCATGGCAACAAATAATTTTCCGGTTTGCATGGTACCAAATAATTGTCCGGTTTGCATGGTACCAAATAATTGTCTGGTTTGCGTGGTAACAAATAATTTTCCGGTTTGCATGGCAACAAATAATTTTCCGGTTTGCATGGTACCAAATAATTCTCTGGTTTGTTTGGTACCAAATAATTGTCTGGTTTGCATGATGCCAAATAATTTTCTGGTTTGCGTGGTACTAAATAATTGTCTGGTTTGCATGGTACCAAATAATTTTCTGGTTTGCGTGGTACCAAATAATTGTGTTTTTGCATGGTAACAAGTAATTTTCTGGTTCGCATGAGCCAAATAATTATCCGGTTTGCGTGGTACCAAATAATTTTCTGGTTTGCTTGGTACCAAATAATTGTCTGGTGTGCATGGTACTAAATAATTTTCTGGTTTGTGTGGTACCAAATAATTATCTGGTTTGCATGGTAACAAATAATTTTCTGGTTTGCATGATGCCAATTAAGTTTCTGGTTTGCTTGGTACCAAATAATTTTCTGGTTTGCATGGTAACAAATAATTGTCTGGTTTGCATGGTAACAAAAAATTGTCTGGTTTTCGTGGTTCCAAATAATTGTCTGGTTTGCATGGTACCAAATAATTGTCTGGTTTGCATGGTAACAAATAATTTTCCGGTTTGCATGGCAACAAATAATTTTCCGGTTTGCATGGTACCAAATAATTGTCCGGTTTGCATGGTACCAAATAATTGTCTGGTTTGCGTGGTAACAAATAATTTTCCGGTTTGCATGGCAACAAATAATTTTCCGGTTTGCATGGTACCAAATAATTCTCTGGTTTGTTTGGTACCAAATAATTGTCTGGTTTGCATGATGCCAAATAATTTTCTGGTTTGCGTGGTACTAAATAATTGTCTGGTTTGCATGGTACCAAATAATTTTCTGGTTTGCGTGGTACCAAATAATTGTGTTTTTTGCATGGTAACAAGTAATTTTCTGGTTCGCATGAGCCAAATAATTATCCGGTTTGCGTGGTACCAAATAATTTTCTGGTTTGCTTGGTACCAAATAATTGTCTGGTGTGCATGGTACTAAATAATTTTCTGGTTTGTGTGGTACCAAATAATTGTGTTGTTTGCATGGTAACAAATAATTGTCTGGTTTGCATGATGCCAAATAATTTTCTGGTTTGCGTCGTACCAAATAATTGTCTGGTTTGCATGATGCCAAATAATTGTCTGGTGTGCATGGTATCAAATAATTTTCTGGTTTGCATGGTAACAAATAATTTTCTGGTTTACATAATGCCAAGTAATTGTCTGGTTTGCATGGTAACAAATAATTGTCTGGTTTGCATAGTGACAAATAATTTTCCGGTTTGAGTGGTGCCAAATAATTTTCTGGTTTGCATAGTGACAAGTAATTTTCTGGTTTGCATGGTAACAAATAATTTTCCGGCTTGCATGGTACCAAATAATTTTCTGGTTTGCGTGGTACCAAATAATCGTCTGGTTTGCTTGGTATCAAATAATTGTCTTGTTTGCATGATGCCAAATAATTTTCTGGTTTGCGCGGTATCAAATAATTTTCTGGTTTGCATGGTAACAGATAATTTTCTGGTTTCCGTGGTAACAAACAATTTTCCGTGACCTCAAACAGTCAACTCTGAGACGATTTCCCCCAAAATTGCCGTTCCAGCGACTCGTCTTTCACAGAATTCAAATAAAGACTGGATTTCTCTTCCCTTCCCTCGGATTTGGTTGCCTGAAGTGAGCAAATTGATGTAGCATATTTCTTCAATGTTTCCAACATGAACAGAATTTTTTTTCCCTTCCAGAATAACCTGCAAATTGACGTTTGGGGGAGACTGCGGATTCAAATGTTTCCTTTTGTCCAGGAAAGGTAAAGAGACGTACTTTTTTTTCTATTTATACAAACAACTTTAGAATTGCTTGATTGCTTTTTGTTATCTTGAAATTCTATATTGGTTTTAATATAGGTACAAAATTAATGTTTTTTTAAGAATTTTCTTCATTACACTGTGCAAATTAATGTTTTTTACGGAATTGTCGTCATTACATTGTATAACAGTTGACGCACTTATTCACTGAAATATGGTGCGTGCGTTCTTTTTTTTTTTTTAATATACGAGTTTCCTTTTTTTTATTTATGTTTCGAAATTTCATTTCCATGCTGTAGAGCTTCCCTCTATAGATAAAGACCCTCCTGCAAATGAGAAACAACGCGAAGTGAAATGAAGTATGAGAACCCCTTTTCCTCTTAGTAAGAAGAGCTCTATTTTTAACCTCTTTCAGCTAATGGTGATGCGAACTGCTCTCAGAATTAGAACTATTTTCCCTTCATGGAAGTATTAAACTTTACTGGGAAATATTTCAATTTCTCGGGGAGATATTGAACTTCTTCCATGGGGTGGTAATATTTAATGCTATTTCTAAGGGAATGTTGGAGGAATATTCCAGGGAAATATTTAAATTTCTCCTGGTAATATTGAACTTTATCCCGTGGAAATATTGAAGTTTTTCAAAGGGGTGGTAATATTTAAAACTATTTCCAAGGGAATATTGGATGAATATTCCAGTGAAATATTTAAATTTCTCAGAGACATATTGAACTTTATCCCAAGGAAATGTTGAAGTTTTTTCATGGGGTGGTAATATTTAATACTATTTCTAAGGAAATATTGGATGAATATCCCAAGGAAATATTTAATTTCTCAGGGAAATATTGAACGTTATCAAAATACTGAAGTTTTTCCATGGGGTGGTAATATTTAATACTATTTCCAAGGGAATATTGGAGGAATATTCCAAGGAAATATTTAAATTTCTCCGGGAAATATTGAAATTTATCCCAAGGAGATATTGAACGTTTTTCCTTGGGTTGGTAATATTTAATACTATCTCCAGGTGAATACTGGGTGAATATTCCAGGGATACATTGAAATTTTCAAAAATTCGCGAATTTTATTTCCAAGGGATCATCGAAATTGAACGATCGTCTTTAGAAATGTTGGACTTTTATTCTACGAAAATTTTAATTTGTCTCCAAGAGATGGTAAATTTTCTCTATAGAGAGATATTCGCATTAAACTTACTTTTGAGGGAAATATTGAACTTTCTCGCGAGAGAAATACTGAACTTTTATTTTTAGGAAATATTAATGTCTTTTCAAGGGAGTGTTCATACTGAACTTCATTCCCCTTGAAATATTCAACACTTTTCCTGGAAATTTTGAACTTTTTACCAGAGAAATGCTAAACGCTTTCCATGAAAATGTTGAACTTTTTATCAGAGAAATGCTTAACGTTTTCCAGGAAAATGTTGAACTTTTTACCAGAGAAATGTTTAACATTTTCCAGGAAATGTTGAACTTTTACCAGAGAAATGCTGAGCGTTTTCCAGGAAAATGTTGAACTTTTACCAGAGAAATTCTGAACGTTTCCAGGAAAATGTTGGACTTTGTCTAGGAAAATTTCGAACTATTTCCAGAGAATGCCGAACGTTTTCCAGGGAATTGTTGAACTTTTGATCAGAGAAATGCTGAACGTTTTCCATGAAAATGTTGAACTTTTTACCTGAGAATACTGAACGTTTTCTAGGAAAATGCTGTATGTTTTCCAGGAAAATTTTGAACTTTTTCCAGAGAAATGCTGAACGTTTTCCAGGAAAATTTTATACTTTTCCCAGAAAAATGCTGAACGTTTTTCCAGGGAAATAGTGAAAATTTTTCAGAAAAGTTTCGGCCGTTTTCTCTGGACATACGGGAACTTCTTTTAGGTTTATATCGAAACTATTGAAAAGTCGGGCTTTTTATTGCAGAGATATACAGGCCTCTTTTGCGAGGAAATGTGGATATTAAACTTTATTTCCGGGAAAACAATTAACGGTTTTTCTAGGATATACTGAATTTTCTTTGCAAGGGAATATTGATATTGAAATTTTTTCGGAAGATACTGAACCCTCTTTCAGGAAAATACTGAACTTTCTTTCTAGTTAAATAAAGCTTTATTTATATTTCTCCCGGAAGTTTCTTTGTCATATATTCATTTTTTTCATTTTTCATACCTGTAATAATTTGTTGTTCAAGATTTTTGCATATATGTTAACAGTCATAGATTATAAATTCTCACATAAAAATCGTTATACATTTTTAGCTATTTCCTTCCGTCTTTATTAAAAGCACGGTTGCCTATAGTAGTTTCCTTGGGGTACTAACAGCAAATATTTCCAGCAAAGATTTGGAAACATATTGATATGTTTGATTACGAGGACAATCTAGATAGGACAACGAGGTAGTTTATTAACGAAAGTTGTCATAATACGACAGATAAGAAAAATCAAGGCATTTTTTGCATATGGTCAGT
>NC_089741.1:18931598-18944098 GCF_040412425.1 Macrobrachium rosenbergii | reverse complement strand
TGAAAGAGCATTTTCCTTTTTCCTAACAAAAGATTGAGTGATTTCATTCTCTTAGTCGACTTTTTTTTTCTTTTTAAGTTTAAAATGAGTTTACTTTGTGTCTCATTCCATAAACATGCAAACTTGCTGTTATATTGCTGGAATGAAATAATAATAGAATAACAAATGAAAAATTATCCGAAAGGGAAAGAAAAAATGAAGAGCAACTGACACTCTGATTCAGCAACGCCTGTCGCCGAAAACCGCTCGAAACTGACATCGTAAAAAGGGTTACGACCGCCGAGCGGAAGTCCGTGTTTGCTCCTTTTGAAGGCCGTGTCAAAAATTCCCATCAGAGAGAAAAAAGAATAGTTTATCCAGAAGTAATGACGTAAAATGCGATGACGAGACGGCACTGTGGGGGCGGGGGATGGTGGCAAAAGTGGTGGGTTGGGAAAGGGGTGTGATTTTAATGAGAAAGGAAAAAAAAAATGATTGCAAGAAAATTCGTCCACTAACATGTCACTTTGATCAGTTTGCTTTTGGTCATTTAATATGATTTTTCAGATACAATTACTCGTTTCTTAGAAGAGATAAAATCAGACAGAATCTTTTAAAATAAGTTCATCTTGTCAAATTTATCAAAAAGAATCAGTTTCACTTAATATAATTCACTAGCCAAATGTATAGAAAAGGTAATAAGCAAATTTAAATGTAAACGCCTAAATTTTGATGTTCAGCAAGGTAGAGAGAGTTAGGTATTCCAGAGGGGAAAGGGGCTATTTGTAATTTCTATTGGGTCACGAGAAATAGTAATGAAAATAACAAGTTGTACGAGTCTCCGTATGTATGTGCGCTAGGCATTTGTTCTAGTCGTAGCTAGTGATTACGCTAACAGTGACCATAATAACGTGTTCTTGACTGACAATAAAATTCACTAGATGTAAAGTAATTCAGTTTTCCTAGATCAAGTACAACCCTCGGAAACTTGGCTTCGTTTTCTGGGGTGCTTTTGCTGGATTTTGAGGATGTCAGTGATGCTGCAGATTTTTGGCAACAGTCCCGAAGACGAGAGAGAGAGAGAGAGTTTTAGCAGAGTTCGAATAGCTGTAAGTCATGCTGCGAGAAAATCCGGCCTTGAACAAGTATTGGAGATTGTAATAACAGTCGTAAGCGTGATGACATTGGTTTGATTTTATCTCTCTCTCTCTCTCTCTCTCTCTCTCTCTCTCTCTCTCTCTCTCTCTCTCTCTCTCTCTCTCTCTCTCTCTCTCTGTCGCAATTTTACATCCTTTCAGTATATCTCCATCTCATTATGAGGGGAGGGATATTTATTCCTGATCAAAAAATCTCTCTCTCTCTCTCTCTCTCTCTCTCTCTCTCTCTCTCTCTCTCTCTCTCTCTCTCTCTCTCTCTCTCGTTACGAGGAGGAAGCACAGTTGGCAAAAATTGCTCCTGTTGACTCAAATAATACCCTTTCATATTGGGGATTTTACACCTTTCAGTAGTGATTATGGTGAATATTTTTCATTCACGTGCAATTTCCATGCACAGAGGTTGGTTGGTGTAATTTCATAACAACAAAATCTGTAACAAATTCCCTTTTTCAGACAAAGGCTGGCCATTGCATGTGTTAATTCACAACAAAAATTTGTAACAAAATTCTGCTGAACAAATATTTACATTGTTGGAAGAAAATCTGTTATTTCCCAATAGACGTTCTTTTTTTTGACTTGCAGTCTGTTTGCTTTCATTTTTTTATGATTTTTACCTTTTTTTATGATTTTATGACATCATAATAATGCAAGTCGGCTGTCCTTTGACGCACTTCTTTTCTTTACATTGAAATCTAGGCCGAAGGCTAGAACATTCAGAGAAATATTAATTATGTGATAGAATTCCTTGTGTTGTGAGATAGCTTGATTTGCAGTCCTGGCTGTATGAAAAACTTGAATCGTTCCGTTAGTCACTTCCTATGAAAATCAATAATACGCTTAGGGACACAGTTCCGTTATTTTTTCATTGTATTGCCAAACAACCATTTATGAAAAATTAGAAGAGAGAGAGAGAGAGAGAGCCTGCTCGCAGCCATGAAATACAACCAGCCAACTCAAGTCCGGCAGCGCATATACCGAGGAAGGGCTCTAAATCCGCGTCCTACTTGGAGTTACGACTTCCATCCAGAAGTTTATTTCGCTTTGTTTTAGAGCCACGTTCAAATTATCGCTCCGGGAAGTAGAGATCCCGAACTATTTACTTCCTTTATGTTCAGAGGCCAATTGCGATGCTAGCCTATTGCTCTTTTCTGAGCGGGCACGGAGGAATACACATAAAGGAGAAAGAAGAATGAAGGAAAACGGAAATAAATGCCATAATGTCTTTGTAGGAGATGCCGACGGGAAGGTCTTCCTAACGCAAACTAGAGGCACACCTCTTAAGAAAAAGTGAATAAATAAATAATGTCCTATGACGAAGGGGGAAATATGGAGGCTAAGAGAGAATTTACTTGTTTGTTAAAGAGAAATAAGCAGTAACCAGAGCTAACAATTTCGAAAGTATATGAAATCTGAAGGTTACATTGCCTGATATCTGAAAATACAATAGCCATACAAATGAATGCTTAGGATAATATTCCTACTGACATCCTTTGAAAATTCAGTTAGGAAATGAAGTTAAGAATGTTTTCTTTCACACGACGAGTCTCAAAACTGTATAGGAAGAGAAACAGTAACTAAAAGGACAATAGTAATGATCATTTTTTATAAACAGACAAATTAACTGTAGAACAGAAAAAAATATTCACTATATTAACGCAATGTCATCTCTCCTTAGTAGTTTTACTAAGTAACAGTCCTACCACACCATCAGCATTATGCCCTCAATTTACGAGCGGACAGTCATGATTTCTTAATATGAATCTCTCTCTCTCTCTCTCTCTCTCTCTCTCTCTCTCTCTCTCTCTCTCTCTCTCTCTCTCTCTCTCTCCCTTATTGCTATATTAACAAGGCGAAACATGGTGTCCATAGTCTAAAGCTGAACAGAAACTCACTGGTAGCTCACAGCGGAGCAAATCTAAGGATATGTAACTTTACTCCTCGGCACAGGATTTCCGTCTGAAATTCTTAGATAACAAAAGCTGCAGATTTCTAGGAGTTACTCCAAAAAAGTCAAGCAAGAGAGAAAGAGAGAGAGAGAGAGAAAGAGATGGGAGTAGTGAGGGCTGGAAAAAGAGAATCACATTGCATGAAATTTCATGTCTTGATAAGTGCTGCGGACTGAATTTTTTTAGTAATGAGAGAGAGAGAGAGAGGGAGATAGGAGTAATGAGGACCGATAGGGAAAAAAAAGAAAAAAAAATAAGAGAATCACACTTCATGAAATTTCATGTCTTGATAACTGTTGCGGACAGAATTTTTTAGCACTGAGAGAGAGAGAAAGAAAGTCAAAATTCGTTTTTATATAATATGAAAAATCAAGACCGAACAAAAGAGAAGGGTTGAAAGATGGGGTAACGACCCTGTTTAAGAAAAATTTTCAAAAATTAAAGATAAAACTTCTGAAATTTGTAAATTACTGCGTTAATGATTTACACCGCAGCCCCAGTCCTAAGAATGGAACTGTGGACTGTGAGATTGTGAGACTTTTCAACATCGAGCCTCAATTTATGTTTCATTTGTATCGTCAGATTATACTCTTCGTCACATGAAAAGTTGCCACAAAGCAAAGCACTTATATATATATATATATATATATATATATATATATATATATATATATATATATATATATATATATATATATATATATATATATATATATATCTTTGTTGGTGTGTTTCTAGTAAATACTCATAACTGTGAAGATGTACTTTATGTATCCGCGTCATACTTCAGCCTAACATCATACGACGTACTAACTCTGAATAACCCTTTCGACTTCAGTTGCAGAATCTCTTTCAAGACGTTTTCTTTTTCGTAAATTTATATAGTTCTTCAGAGATCATTTATATCACCAAACGATGCCTTCAACTCGAACTTAACCACTGAGGTGGAATAGAAACGAGTCTTCGACAAACATAGGACTTATGGCAGAAGACGATTGCATATTGGCAGAGCAAAATGCGTCACATCATTGACGAACTTCAATTTGTTCTTTCATATAGCCACGTTGGATTTCCACCCCGGAGAATAACTCGATCAGGCTGAAAGGTCAAAATGCCACTCTTAGGAAAGAGAATTTTTGGGTGAAAGGTCGAAGTTCCAAGAAGAAAAATCAAAGTTCTACCTTAGAGAAAACGTTCTTTTTTTTCCGAAAGGTCAAAATGTCACCCCAACAATAAAAAAAAATACATTTTTGATGAAATATCCAAATTCTTACGATCTACAATAGTCGACTAATTATCATGTACATATTTCACTGCTTAGGTCAACAGATTCATTTTGGATATTCAGGGTAATGTTTTCGCACAGTTGGTTTCCTTACCAGTTCTGAGGATCGAGCGCTAGTTCCTCAATTTTGAACAGGGAATGGTGCCAGGTGCACCAGTAAGACCAGTTATAGAGAGGCAGGCAGAAAGCTCGTGTCATAAAGGCATTTCATCAATATTTATTTTATGATTTACGGCAATAATAAACAAAATTGTATATCGGAAGATGAATTTAACACTGGCGTCTATTTCGTGACTTCCATTAAAGTCTTCAGCCGTTGTAGGAATGCGAACTTCCTCACAACACAACTTTCCAAAGTGAATTAAATTCAGCTAATCCTACTCTCTCTCTCTCTCTCTCTCTCTCTCTCTCTCTCTCTCTCTCTCTCTCTCTCTCTCTCTCTCTCTCCTTTAAAATTACAGCTAAATGGAAAACAGTAGGGAAAAAACTAAGTTCGAGCGAATAAACTCACATGATCCCTTTCCCGCCACCTCTCTCTCTCTCTCTCTCTCTCTCTCTCTCTCTCTCTCTCTCTCTCTCTCTCTCTCTCTATCAAAAATTCTTTTTGGGATTAAATATAACAAGGAAATCTCAAAAGGATAAGCAATACTGCGATGCATATTCTCTCTCTCTCTCTCTCTCTCTCTCTCTCTCTCTCTCTCTCTCTCTCTCTCTCTCTCTCTCTCTCTCACTGTCAAAAATTCTTTTTGGGATTAAATATAACAAGGAAATCTCAAAAGGATAAGCAATACTGCGATGCATATTCTCTCTCTCTCTCTCTCTCTCTCTCTCTCTCTCTCTCTCTCTCTCTCTCTCTCTCTCTCTCTCTCTCACTGTCAAAAATTCTTTTTGGGATTAAATATAACAAGGAAATCTCAAAAGGATAAGCAATACTGCGATGCATATTCTCTCTCTCTCTCTCTCTCTCTCTCTCTCTCTCTCTCTCTCTCTCTCTCTCTCTGTCAAAAATTCCTTTTGGGATTAAATATAACAAGGAAATCTCAAAAGGATAAGCAATACTGCGATGCATATTTTCTCTCTCTCTCTCTCTCTCTCTCTCTCTCTCTCTCTCTCTCTCTCTCTCTCTCTCAAAAATTCTTTTTGGGATTATATATAACAAGGATATCTCAAAGGAATCAGCAATACTGCGATTCTCTCTCTCTCTCTCTCTCTCTCTCTCTCTCTCTCTCTCTCTCTCTCTCTCTGAAGAAATCCACCAGGGAAATCCTTGATAGTTGCGAAATGTTACCACGTGGAATTACTTATTAAAGACGACCTCAGCCTAAATATTTGTTTATTTGATTCATCGCCGTGAATACAGAACTAAGACACCACCTTTTTACCAACTTATGAGCAAGATTAAATTTGCAATTATTATCCAGGTTAGCTTTCAGTTGTTTAATTCTCTGAAGGAAATAACCATCACCATTCTTAATTTCATCATAATTATTACATTGCAGCCAGATTCAGAAATTGATGGTTTTAGTGCATGGTGACTATCATTTAATAATCTAGTTGTTCTCCCAAAATTCAAAGGTATTAACTCATGTGAAACCCTATACTGAAGAAAGTACTTGACGTACAATATTGACGAACTAATAGTTTATCCAGATTTACATTCTCGATATTTTTACTCTTATTACATCTTTTCCTTGTATTTCATAAATGCAAGAGAAGTTACAAAAATAATAAGAAATCGGCCTGAGCGCCAGTGCATATTTTCCCTAATACCTCAGTGTGAATATCATTTTATTCCTCGAAGCGAAATATCTCTCCCAACTCTATTTTCCTCTCTGGCACGAAGAAGAGAAAAGTAAACTTCAGCGTGAGTATCGTGACCCATTTTTCCATCGTCAGTCTCGAGTCCCTTTTTTTTGTGATAGCTGTTATCTAGTTTGAGCTGTCCATTTTTTTTTTTTTTTTTTCATTTCGTGCGTTTTCAGTTTAAACATTCAGGTTTTTTGCGTCAGTATATCAGTGGAATTGGAAGCTAAAACTCGGGAAAGTAGTGCTGTAAATTTTTGGTTGCGGGAACTACTTTGAAATAATGAAGTAGGCATAGAATTGTTGGGAGAACTACATTAAAAATATGGGGGAGGGGTCAAACTCTAGGAAAAACTACCATCAAAATATGGAGAAGGCATAGAACTCATGGAAGAATTGCCATAATATAATAAAGAAAATGTAAAACTCTTGACAGAAACCCCTAGAAATTATGGAGAAGACAATTAGACTACTAAGAAACCGTAGAGGAAACATGAAATTCTTGTAAGAAATTTAATCCAATTACAGAGGAGCCATAAAACTCAAGGAAGAAGTACCACAGAGTTACGAAAGAGACAAAACGTGACAGTCACCCCACAGAGTTAAGGAAGAGACAAAACTTCGAAAACACACCACAGAGTTTTAGGAGTTATACCACGGAGTTATGTAAGAGAGATCAAACTCTTGGAAGACGTGCCACAGAGATATGGAAAAGAGTAAAACTCTTGGATACATTACTCAAACCCATAGAGTCGCACTTTTAAACTAACTCGAGGCTGTCCAGAAGGCTTCTTTTACAAATGATGTGTGATGAGTGGGAGATGGACAGTTAAAGGAGCCTGACAGCTGAGTGGTAGGAAACACCAAAGGGTACGGATGAAAAGTCAAAGGCCGAAATTAACTCCCACTGGAGGCCGACTGTATGATGCAAAGAACATTCGCTAACCCCGAAGTGCGTTGTAGACGGCACCCTGTAGAATATGGTAGCTTTCTAAGGGGCGTGTTCAACAAAATTGCTGATTCATACATACATCTTCAGAGTTGTACGGTGCTTAAGTGCGAATGTGTATGCATATATGTTTCTGTGTACCTGTCAACGAATAAATTCATTTATATATGTACATTCTGAATCTATACAACTAAAAATTTGAAAATTTTCGATCAACTGTTTCATTAGTTATGTTGTTTCATATTATCTGCGATTATAAATATGGCAAGAGCAATTCTATTCAGTGACTTTATCTCAGTTCGTAAGATTTATTTTGAAGTGCAGGATAACAAACTGGCTTTATGATTAAACCATTACTGAGCTTTATTATCTATCGATGCCTCTATGAAAATGTAAACTGATGACCAAAACAAATTTTCTCCAAGAGTAAAATATAGAAAAGTTAAAGTAACTGAATTGGTGACTCAAAACTATTTTTCCCCTAGAAAACTCTTTGAGAAGACATACAAATATGGTTAGATTAAAGTATGAAATCTTGTTGAATACTGATTTTCTTTTTCGTTTAGACAGCTTTAGAGGAAAGTCGAAATATTTGTGACCCTAAGATTGAGCTAATCCTCTAGGAAGAACTTTAGAGGCAAGTCGAAATATTGGTAGCCCTAAGATTGAGCTAACCCTCTAGGAAGAGCTTTAGAAGAAAGTCGAAACATTTGTGGCCCTAAGATTAAGGGTTGAAGAACTTTAGAAGAAAGTCGAAATATTTGTGGCACTAAGATTGAGCTAACCCTCTAGGAAGAGGTTTAGAAGAAAGTCGAAATATTTGTGGCCATAAGATTAAGGGTTGAAGAACTTTAGAAGGAAGTTGAAATATTTATGGCACTAAGATTGAGCTAACCCTCTAGGAAGAGCTTTAGAAGAAAGTTGAAATATTTGTGCCCCTAAGATTGAGCTAACCCTCTAAGAAGAGCTTTAGAGGAAAGTCGAAATATGTGTGGCCCTAAGATTGAGTTAACCCTCTAGGAAGAGCTTTAGAAGAAAGTTGAAATATTTTGTGGCCCTAAGATTGAGGGTTGAAGAGCTTTAGAAGGAAGTCGAAATATTTGTGGCACTAAGATTGAGCTAACCCTCTAGGAAGAGCTTTAGAGGAAAGTCGAAATATTTGTGGCCCTAAGATGGAGGGTTGAAGAGCTTTAGAAGGAAGTCGAAATATTTGTGGCCCTAAGATGGAGGGTTGAAGAGCTTTAGAAGAAAGTCGAAATATTTATGGCCCTAAGATGGAGGGTTGAAGAGCTTTAGAAGGAAGTCGGAATATTTGTGGCACTAAGATTGAGCTAACCCTCTGGGAAGAGCTTTAGAAGAAAGTCGAAATATTTGTGGCCCTAAGATGGAGGGTTGAAGAGCTTTAGAAGGAAGTCGAAATATTTGTGGCCCTAAGATTGAGCTAACCCTCTAGGAAGAGCTTTAGACGAAAGTCGAAATATTTGTGGCCCTAAGATTGAACTAACCCTCTAGGAAGAGCTTTAGAAGAAAGTCGGAATATTTGTGGCCCTAAGATTGAGCTAACCCTCTAGGAAGAACTTTAGAAGAAAGTCGAAATGTTTGTGGCCCTAAGATTGAGCTAACCCTCTAGGAAGAGCTTTAGAAGAAAGTCGAAATATTTGTGGCCCTAAGGTTAAGGGTTGAAGAGCTTTAGAAGAAAGTCGAAATATTTGTGGCACTAAGGTTGAGCTAACCCTCTAGGAAGAGGTTTAGAAGAAAGTCGAAATATTTGTGGCACTAAGATTGAGCTAACCATCTAGGAAGAGCTTTAGAAGAAGTCGAAATATTTGTGGCCGTAAGATGGAGGGTTGAAGAGCTTTAGAAGGAAGTCGAAATATTTGTGGCACTAAGATTGAGCTAACCCTCTAGGAAGAGCTGTAGAAGAAAGTTGAAATATTTGTGCCCCTAAGATTGAGCTAACCCTCTAGGAAGAGCTTTAGAAGAAAGTCGAAATATTTATGACCCTAAGATTGAGCTAACCCTCTAGGAAGAGCTTTAGAGGAAAGTCGAATAACGTTGACATTAAAATCAATCAAAATGATGAACTGATAACTCGAAGCGGAAGCGTTCTCACCCCTTCACCCTTTAAAGCAAGTGAAACCTTATGACTTTGAGGTAGGTTATTCATTTCACAACAAATGGCAACCTGCTGAAAGAACTGCTTTCAGATTTTTGTGTATGTATTGCAAATTCCTTTTTCTACACTTTCGGTGATCGTGAGTATCAGTTTGAAATTTTACTCTTACTCACGCATTGCTGTTATCAGAGAGAGAGAGAGAGAGAGAGAGAGAGAGACTGAAAGAGTTTTCATAGATAAATGAAGAACCAGAGACAGAGAAAGGGTGATTAATAAATTTCTAATGTATATTCCACTTCACCATATACATACATTTTAATATACAGTTTTAATATTAGAGCATAAAGAGAGACTAAGCGAGAGATTAATCAATAAAATGTAAATTGAAATGTTCCGCATTTATAAATTTAGCCATATGCTCTACAACGAAAGCAAAAAGAGATAGACAGACAAAGAGTGGTGGGGAGGGAAATTAATAAACAACAAATGTATATCGGAAGATGAATTTAACACTAGAGTATTTCGTGACTTCCATTAAAGTCTTCAACAGTTGTAGGGATGCGAACTTCCTCTCAGCTCAACTTTCCAGAGCGAATTAAATTCAGCTAATCCTACTCTCTCTCTCTCTCTCTCTCTCTCTCTCTCTCTCTCTCTCTCTCTCTCTCTCTCTCATGAAAGTATAACTGAACGTACACAGGCAAGGCATTTGGCCCCGTATACAGAACATCATTAAGGAAGCTCTGGCGTCACTACGGTATTGCCGTCAAATATGTAAAACTAACGGAAAATATACATGAACGAAGGGGATACAAAATCAAGGTTGATATAGTCTCATCAAGAGAACTTACAATAAATAGTTGGGTTCTACAAACTAATGTTATGTCACCATTGCTGTTTGTCATTTTCAGGGATTTTCTAACGGACAAAGTGGAGAGACTCGAGGTAAATTCAGAAAAACATTTAATGAGGACAGAGTATAACTACTAATGAGTAGTTATACTCTGTATAACTACTCACAGTTTTAATGAGTAATGAGTATCACTAGATAGGGTAACGTTTTATGACCTTAGTCTGTCAAATATTTAGGAACAGGGCTATTGAATACAGATTCACTTGAGTTGGAATTTAGTGAAAGACTGAAAAAGGGCCAGTCAGACATTTGGCAGATGAGTGAGATCTGGAAACTGAATAGAGTTAAGCTAAATACGAGAGTAAGATTGTACATTAGTTCAGCACGATCTTCTGAATTGCTATACGGACATGAATCTTAGTATGACGAAGAAACTGTATCAAAAAGATGTCATCGATTTAAGACTAAAGTTTAAAAGAAAACATTAGGAGTCAACTGGGAGTATAAAATGAGAAATGATACCATAAGGGAAATTACGGAAGTTCTATACTTAGATAAGAGAGTGATGAAAGGGAGGTGGAAATGGCTCGGCCATGTCCTTCGCTCTACCCTGGGTTTAATAGGTACGTGGTAGTGTCAGCTGGGTTCCCGTGGGCACCATAAGATCAGGAATAACCAGATTTAATTAAATGAAAAATCACAAATAAAACTCATTTTAAAACATTTTAAAACCACGCTTTTATTTCAAAACGCACCAAGAAGCATAAGATATAACTTTTTGTGATCCACAGTATTAAATGTTTACTTAGGCCTAAACATAAAAGCGTGGGGCGCGTACTTTCCTAACTTCTATACAGGTCGCTACAGACATATTTAGATTGAGAAGTTTCCGAAAGCAAGATTTCACAGCACGGATATGTGGGATTGAATCTCGCTATGTACCTAGTGATGCTGCAAGTTGGTTAAGACCTGAAGAGGTCTGTGCAAGCAATGAAGCGGTAAAGTGATTGCTACCAAAGACTTGCATGTAATTTGGTTCCATACCTGGTAAGCTTCCTCAAGAACCACTGAGAGTAGGCTATACACGTCATTGTTAGAAATTGCTTGACAATCTCGTTACTGACGTGAAATCTTACATCCATAAAGCTCTTTCTTTACCTATGTCTGTATATACTGTACACATTGCATCAATAAAATACGTTTTCAATACAACACAGTACAAGACATGTCAGTATAGAATTGTATGCAAGTTAGGGTAAGTGGCCCACGATTTTACGTTTGGGCGTAAGTAAGCACAAACGTCGTGCATACCAGAGAGTTTTTTGAGGAAAGCAAAGAAAAGAATGTGACATTAAGCAAATAGGCGCCCCACGCTTTTATGTTTAGGCGTAAGTAACCATTAATATTGTGGATCACAGAAAGTCTTATATTTTCCTTTTTAGTGCATTTTGAAATAAAAGCGTGGTTTTAACATTTTTTCAATTAGTTTTACTTGTGATTTTTAAGTGTTTGACAGCACTGCTTGCATCACCGAGTGACTGAACCGATTGCAGAGCCCCATCCTCGCTAGTTTGCACAGACGTTACGCAAGTGTACGAATCTACGCATGTTTCACACGTATGAAAACATAATCCCTTGGTTAGGTGTTTCTGCATACTACACAACGATAAAATTGCAGTAGTAATTTGTAATGTTGCATTGTCACCGACTTTAAATATTTACACCAGCTCTGGGCGAAATCGGTTCGGTAGAAGTGGGTCAAATATCTGTTGCCAGTTTTGACCCAAACAGACAAACAAATAGACAGGCACAGAAGTCAAGTTGAATAATAGCATGTAAAAACTATGAGACGGAATGTTAAAGAAAAGTTAGAGATTTGTGAAAGCGAAAGCTTCGCAGAGCCATGAGTGGCGAGATTCCACTAAGGTCCTTATCGTCTCTCTCTCTCTCTCTCTCTCTCTCGGTCTTTGCCCTTTAGAAATGGTTCCCACGGGAGCCCCTCAGCATCCCTGTCACCCACGAAATCCAGGCAGGGAATCCCAGGTGAAGTAAATAATGGGGCGTTCCACTTTATAACATGGTCGCCCGTCCCTGCTTCGTCATTAGTGAAATACAGACGAGAAATAAACTCCGGCATTTGGTGTAGTCATTTTCTGGGTCCTGATTAAATCACGAGAGAGAGAGACTGATGATGTTTCTCCTTCATGCTATTAAAACCTTACACCAGGATGTATGATAATAGTAATAATAATAATAATATTATTGTGTGTAGTGTATCAGGTCCCCAATAATATTCAATGGTATTCTTGTTGATTTTATTAAAAAGTTACAAGAGCTTTCGAACCCTGTCCTGGGTTCAACCATTGAATATTATTGTGGACCTGATACACAGCATATCCCGTTCTCGATCTAGAG
>NC_089741.1:18921598-18929098 GCF_040412425.1 Macrobrachium rosenbergii | reverse complement strand
ACACACACACACGTTATAACAGATCCTCTTATATTGATTATGAAACAATCCAGTAAGAGTTAACAACAGTCATATTTCCTGTGGATGGAATATTTTTTTACCAATTCATTACTCAGGGCTGGTCTCGGTTGAGGCATTCATTTTCAGGTTTCATCTGCCTCATGAATAAGTATACCTTAGTTTAACCAGACCACTGAGCTCATTAACAGCTCTCCTAGGGCTGGCCCGAAGGATTAGATTTATTTTACGTGGCTAAGAACCAATTGGTTACCTAGCAACGGGACCTACAGCTTATTGTGGAATCCGAACCACATTATAACGAGAGATGAATTTCTATCACCAGAAGTAAATGTCTCTAATTCTTCATTGGCCGGTCGGAGAATCGAACGCGGGCCCAGCAGAGTGCTAGCCGAGAACGATACCAACCCGTCCAATGAGGAACTCATCTGCCTCATGAATAAAAAAAAAATGCTTCTTCAACAACTCACTGTTAGCTCTAAGGGAAATATACACAAAGGTCAATTTCAAAACTATACTGATGTCTGGCAAAAAGTAATGACAAATTTATCTGGCGCTTATATTTGACAGATAAACAAGAAGATAATGAAATCGTTAGAAACTGGCGACTTTTGTGACGGAAATTCGGAAGATTATTATATAAATGGAAACTTTATCCATTACCTGCTGGAATTTATGAAGAAAAATAATGAATGCAAATCACATTCCCGTGCTGGGAACGGCAGTGGTCCACACTGCTGCCCGAAATGCAAATAAGAATAAAGGCAGTTAAAATTATAAGATAAGTAAAAACGGAAGGGGAAAGGCAGGAGGAAGAAAGCGAGATCACGCAAGCGTTCTTTAAAAAGAAAGGAAAAGGTGTGGGAGGAAAAAGACGAGATCGCATAAATATTCTACTTATGCGAGGGAAGAAGATAAAGGAGACGAAGGGCGTCCAGTTAAGAAATTCTTCTCCTTTGTCCTTCCGCGATAAAGTTGCGGAGGGGACGAAGTGGTGTAGAGGGGTAGACGAGGGATGCAGTCCCATTATCCTAAATTGGAGGAATTAAAAGTGGACGTCATGGCTGCCATTGTCCTTTTTGTTATCGCCGTCGCGGAAAGAATAATGGAACTTTTAGTTGGAGAAAAGACGAGCTGTTACATATGCGATGTTTTAGTCACGAATTTATTCTGAGCAACTCACAGCAATCAAGCTTCCAGAATGGACTTCATTCAGTAAATTACTTTAAGCTTTGGCAAAGATTAACAGAAGATTGGCGTTTATGATTAACATGTAAAAAACTTAGTAGAGGTTTTCAAGAACGCTGTTGGTTAGAGAATTAATTCAAATGAAATGTAAAAATAAATTGTCAATCATTTTTTTCGCAAAATTTGTTAGTGACTTGCTTATTCAAAGATGAAACAGTGAATAGATGCTTTACTTACGACTAAAGACGCTGTTTAAGCCGCTTAAACTAATTTGGGCTAATAGATACTTTTTTAAACACGTCATTTTTAGATTTTGTCGTCGTGAGAATATGGGATTTATTATTTTTGTAGCCCCGATGATCAAGTGATATAATATACATATTTGTGTGGCCGCTAGAGAACAAGAGAGAAGATCAAGATTTATGTGAAAATATTATCCGACGGGATATTAATTCTACAACATTAATAAGAAAATTGCCAGCAAGTACGTTGTCGGGTTAACTCTAATTAGGTCTGATTTTTCTCTCCATTTCAAGAAATGATGGTTCATATTTACATTATCATTCCTCAAGCGCGCTCTTGAATAATCAGCTGTTCCTAGAAGGCCTTAATGGTGAAGCTGAAGGAACAAAACTTTTTACATAATACTTTATAACGTTGAGAGCACTGGGATCTACCACATGTATTCAACCTCGTTGATATTTCTTGCTGATGGCCTATGTGTCTCCTGTGTTCCATGGACATGTTTGTTGTATAAAATGTACTACAACAACGAACGTACTCTGCACTCTGCTTTAACCGACCGAGCTGTTTTTGCTCGCAGCACTATTCAGGCTACTATTGCTGCAAACAGTATGTCGTTTTCTAGCATCAAGTTAAACACCACTCAGTTTGCTAGGAGTTTTATCTCGGCTGCAACTCAAATGTGGAAAAGATTGCCTAGTGCAGTTGTGGAACGCTCTGATCACCAAATATTTAAGCGAGGAGGAAATTCATTCCTTCTCTCTGCTGCTGACGATTCCTGAAAATCAGTTGCATGGGTTTTATTTTCTGTTCCCTTATGTATATTTATTTAGCACCTTTCCCCGTAACTTGTCTCTCTCTCTCTCTGCAGGCTGATTTCCCCTTGGAGCCGTCTTGGGTTTATAACCTGCTGACTCTGTCCATAAGGGATTTCAGCTGAAGATTTTAAAAGAAAGATAGAAGAAAGATTCCCGGGAATAAGTCTTCAGGGATAATTTACAGGAAATTCTACTGGAATCACGCTCGACTTTCTCACTCGTAGATAGTGTTCATCATCATTCTTAGTGATTAAGTTAGGGTTTTAGCCGTTCATTCGCTTAATCAGGCTTTTCTGTAACCTCGAAACTATTCTCTGCCAATCTGTAAAGTTTGACCCGCTTTCTTGCGAGTAAAGTTTTATAACAGGAGCTTATGTGGAAACTTGCTGTTTATAACTGAGACTATATCGATCTCTTCCAGACTGAGAGAGCCACGTCTACATTTTAGGACAAAGTATAAAATTCCTGAAATATTTGAAAATGCTTCTCTGTTTATTTGATATTTTTCATTGGCCCCGAAAGTTGGCCTTTGGCTTCGTAAAAAGAATATAAAGGAAAATTTTTATCGCTTCCACTTTTCCCGGTGAAATGCTTTGAAAAATATAAAGATGACCAGAAAAAGTTCCAGGAAGTGTGTTTTCATAAAATTATGCCGCGTTCAGTTTTCACATTTTTATAGAAGTCAGTACTTGTATGCTTATAGGTGTTATAGGTGGGCAGTTGTTACGTCTAGTCATATACGAACATGCACCCAAGCACAAAATGTGTTTGAGCACACGCATACACACACACACCTGTAAATACCTGTACATGCATAAATATGCAGTGATTTAACCTCTTTGAGGTAAAGGAGAAGTAAAGATAACTTTTCATTCGCTCATTTCTAAATTATTTATGTACTGGTAGACTGATGCACACACACACACACACACACACACACACACACATATATATATATATATATATATATATATATATATATATATATATATATATATATATATATATATATATATATATAAATCATCAACACACAATCACGTGTGGAACAGAAATAAATTTCTGACTCACGTCGGGATCGAACCCAGGTCTCTCAGGTGGAAAGCAAGGGCGTTAACCACTGGGCCATACAAGTCTAAAAGAAGTTGGAACCTGAGAGCAACTGCACCCAAGGAATTACCTGGGCAAGCTAACTGCTTGCATACCAGCGAGTTTTCCCCAACTTCCCGACTCAGCAATGACCCAATAGACAACATTTCATTCGAATTATCCCTTCTGAGTGAATAAGATAGAAATCATCAACACACAATCACGTGTGGAACAGAAATAAATTTCTGACTCACGTCGGGATCGAACCCAGGTCTCTCAGGTGGAAAGCAAGGGCGTTATCCACTGGGCCATACAAGTCTAAAAGAAGTTGGAACCTGAGAGCAACTGCACCCAAGGAATTACCTGGGCAAGCTAACTGCTTGCATACCAGCGAGTTTTCCCAACTTCCCGACTCAGCAATGACCCAATAGACAACATTTCATTCGAATTATCCCTTCTGAGTGAATAAGATAGAAATCATCAACACACAATCACGTGTGGAACAGAAATAAATTTCTGACTCACGTCGGGATCGAACCCAGGTCTCTCAGGTGGAAAGCAAGGGCGTTAACCACTGGGCCATACAAGTCTAAAAGAAGTTGGAACCTGAGAGCAACTGCACCCAAGGAATTACCTGGGCAAGCTAACTGCTTGCATACCAGCGAGTTTTCCCCAACTTCCCGACTCAGCAATGACCCAATAGACAACATTTCATTCGAATTATCCCTTCTGAGTGAATAAGATAGAAATCATCAACACACAATCACGTGTGGAACAGAAATAAATTTCTGACTCACGTCGGGATCGAACCCAGGTCTCTCAGGTGGAAAGCAAGGGCGTTAACCACTGGGCCATACAAGTCTAAAAGAAGTTGGAACCTGAGAGCAACTGCACCCAAGGAATTACCTGGGCAAGCTAACTGCTTGCATACCAGCGAGTTTTCCCAACTTCCCGACTCAGCAATGACCCAATAGACAACATTTCATTCGAATTATCCCTTCTGGAGTGAATAAGATAGAAATCATCAACACACAATCACGTGTGGAACAGAAATAAATTTCTGACTCACGTCGGGATCGAACCCAGGTCTCTCAGGTGGAAAGCAAGGGCGTTAACCACTGGGCCATACAAGTCTAAAAGAAGTTGGAACCTGAGAGCAACTGCACCCAAGGAATTACCTGGGCAAGCTAACTGCTTGCATACCAGCGAGTTTTCCCCAACTTCCCGACTCAGCAATGACCCAATAGACAACATTTCATTCGAATTATCCCTTCTGAGTGAATAAGATAGAAATCATCAACACACAATCACGTGTGGAACAGAAATAAATTTCTGACTCACGTCGGGATCGAACCCAGGTCTCTCAGGTGGAAAGCAAGGGCGTTAACCACTGGGCCATACAAGTCTAAAAGAAGTTGGAACCTGAGAGCAACTGCACCCAAGGAATTACCTGGGCAAGCTAACTGCTTGCATACCAGCGAGTTTTCCCCAACTTCCCGACTCAGCAATGACCCAATAGACAACATTTCATTCGAATTATCCCTTCTGAGTGAATAAGATAGAAATCATCAACACACAATCACGTGTGGAACAGAAATAAATTTCTGACTCACGTCGGGATCGAACCCAGGTCTCTCAGGTGGAAAGCAAGGGCGTTAACCACTGGGCCATACAAGTCTAAAAGAAGTTGGAACCTGAGAGCAACTGCACCCAAGGAATTACCTGGGCAAGCTAACTGCTTGCATACCAGCGAGTTTTCCCCAACTTCCCGACTCAGCAATGACCCAATAGACAACATTTCATTCGAATTATCCCTTCTGAGTGAATAAGATAGAAATCATCAACACACAATCACGTGTGGAACAGAAATAAATTTCTGACTCACGTCGGGATCGAACCCAGGTCTCTCAGGTGGAAAGCAAGGCGTTAACCACTGGGCCATACAAGTCTAAAAAAGTTGGAACCTGAGAGCAACTGCACCCAAGGAATTACCTGGGCAAGCTAACTGCTTGCATACCAGCGAGTTTTCCCCAACTTCCCGACTCAGCAATGACCCAATAGACAACATTTCATTCGAATTATCCCTTCTGAGTGAATAAGATAGAAATCATCAACACACAATCACGTGTGGAACAGAAATAAATTTCTGACTCACGTCGGGATCGAACCCAGGTCTCTCAGGTGGAAAGCAAGGGCGTTAACCACTGGGCCATACAAGTCTAAAAGTTGGAACCTGAGAGCAACTGCACCCAAGGAATTACCTGGGCAAGCTAACTGCTTGCATACCAGCGAGTTTTCCCCAACTTCCCGACTCAGCAATGACCCAATAGACAACATTTCATTCGAATTATCCCTTCTGAGTGAATAAGATAGAAATCATCAACACACAATCACGTGTGGAACAGAAATAAATTTCTGACTCACGTCGGGATCGAACCCAGGTCTCTCAGGTGGAAAGCAAGGGCGTTAACCACTGGGCCATACAAGTCTAAAAGAAGTTGGAACCTGAGCAACTGCACCCAAGGAATTACCTGGGCAAGCTAACTGCTTGCATACCAGCGAAGTTTTCCCCAACTTCCCGACTCAGCAATGACCCAATAGACAACATTTCATTCGAATTATCCCTTCTGAGTGAATAAGATAGAAATCATCAACACACAATCACGTGTGGAACAGAAATAAATTTCTGACTCACGTCGGGATCAACCCAGGTCTCTCAGGTGGAAAGCAAGGGCGTTAACCACTGGGCCATACAAGTCTAAAAGAAGTTGGAACCTGAGAGCAACTGCCCAGGAATTACCTGGGCAAGCTAACTGCTTGCATACCAGCGAGTTTTCCCCAACTTCCCGACTCAGCAATGACCCAATAGACAACATTTCATTCGAATTATCCCTTCTGAGTGAATAAGATAGAAATCATCAACACACAATCACGTGTGGAACAGAAATAAATTTCTGACTCACGTCGGGATCGAACCCAGGTCTCTCAGGTGGAAAGCAAGGGCGTTAACCACTGGGCCATACAAGTCTAAAAGAAGTTGGAACCTGAGAGCAACTGCACCCAGGAATTACCTGGGCAAGCTAACTGCTTGCATACCAGCGAAGTTTTCCCCAACTTCCCGACTCAGCAATGACCCAATAGACAACATTTCATTCGAATTATCCCTTCTGAGTGAATAAGATGAAATCATCAACACACAATCACGTGTGGAACAGAAATAAATTTCTGACTCACGTCAGGATCGAACCCAGGTCTCTCAGGTGGAAAGCAAGGGCGTTAACCACTGGGCCATACAAGTCTAAAGAAGTTGGAACCTGAGAGCAACTGCACCCAGGAATTACCTGAGCAAGCTAACTGCTTGCATACCAGCAGTTTTCCCCAACTTCCCGACTCAGCAATGACCCAATAGACAACATTTCATTCGAATTATCCCTTCTGAGTGAATAAGATGAAATCATCAACACACAATCACGTGTGGAACAGAAATAAATTTCTGACTCACGTCGGGATCGAACCCAGGTCTCTCAGGTGGAAAGCAAGGGCGTTAACCACTGGGCCATACAAGTCTAAAAGAAGTTGGTACCTGAGAGCAACTGCACCCAGGAATTACCTGGGCAAGCTAACTGCTTGCATACCAGCGAGTTTTCCCCAACTTCCCGACTCAGCAATGACCCAATAGACAACATTTCATTCGAATTATCCCTTCTGAGTGAATAAGATAAAAATCATCAACACACAATCACGTGTGGAACAGAAATAAATTTCTGACTCACGTCGGGGATCGAACCCAGGTCTCTCAGGTGGAAAGCAAGGGCGTTAACCACTGGGCCATACAAGTCTAAAAGAAGTTGGAACCTGAGAGCAACTGCACCCAGGAATTACCTGGGCAAGCTAACTGCTTGCATACCAGCGAAGTTTTCCCCAACTTCCCGACTCAGCAATGACCCATTGCTGAGTCGGGAGGATTGGGGAAAAAACTGAGCTGGTAATGCAAGCAGTTAGCTTGCCCAGGTAATTCCTTACTTCCCGACTCAGCAATGACCCATTGCTGAGTCGGGAAGTTGGGGAAAACTCGCTGGTATGCAAGCAGTTAGCTTGCCCAGGTAATTCCTTGGGTGCAGTTGCTCTCAGGTTCCAACTTCTT
>NC_089741.1:18909098-18916598 GCF_040412425.1 Macrobrachium rosenbergii | reverse complement strand
TATTCATAATTTATAAAATTTTTGAGACAATTCATAATTTATTAATTTTTAAGATAACATTTTGCTATCAATATACAAAGTCTGTTAAATAATGAGTTGGTCTATATATATATATATATATATATATATATATATATATATATATATATATATATATATATATTTCTATCTCTTAACAATCACATTAAACATCACACAGCCACTTGAACTGAGTAAAAAGCATTCTTTAGGCTAGTCTCTTTGATCTGACTGTCATTATTTTCACATACCAAAATATTTATTGAAATATTTTCAACAGCTTCGTGTTTCAAAATTGCGTTATTATTTATACATATCTTTATGTCAAGGTACTAGAATTTAGGAGAAAATAATTATGAAATTCCTGTGATTTATGTTATATATATGTGTGTGTTTATATATATATATATATATATATATATATATATATATATATATATATATATATATATATATAGATGATAGGTAGACAGATACATACTGATAGATAGATAGGTAGTAGAGAGAGAGAGAGGGGATAGATATATTATTTATTTAAATATTCTCGTTAAATGCTGTTGTTTTCAAAACGTCACTCTCAGCTATGCGAAGAAGTATAGGGAACTGGAGCAGTGTTGCCACATGCGCATTTTACGAGAATTGCACGAAGATATCGATTGTGTGTAAGATAGAGTTGAATGACGCATTGTGTGTAGGTGGTTTCCATCCGGTGGAAACAACTGTATTTCGTACAGCGGTTACAAGACATAAATGTAGATTAAATAATAGTGGGATTAACAGAGAAAGAACCTCAGTATATTAAGATATCAAACAATATTAACAATAACCACCTTATGCTTCCGTGGATGTTACATGGCACCTGGCCAAGACTTTGAAAATGATGTGGAGGTCCATCTTCTTGTAAAGGAAAAATTTAATTTTCAAAAGCAACTACTGCAACTTTTTCTTCTTCTTCTTCTTCTTCTCCTTCTTCTTCTTCTTCTTCTTCTGATGCTGCTGCTGCTGCTGCTAGCGCCGCAGCTTTTCGGGACCATTTGCGATATGATACCGAACATCTCAAAACAAATGATGACGAAGGTCTGACGTACAATGGACCTTGTTGGCGAGGTATTCCATTTTGTGCCTGGAACGTGCTGCGAGTAACAACGCGTCACTCTTTCGGTGCCAATTTCGCGTTTGAATGGCACGTGTCTCCGACAGTCGCCTGCGTTTTGTGGATGCTCCCTTATATGCACGTTGATTGATCGGGTGATTGATTGCCTTTATGGTAACCTGGCGTCACGATGACAGGGGTCATCGGCTAGAATTAGAACGACGTAGCGTTTGGTATTTAATGGTACCTGTTCATTTATTCTTATTGTTCAGTATCTCTTAAGCTTTCAGAGCTGTGTCTATAGGGCAAATATTTTTTTCAAGATTCCCCTGTTTCTTTGAAGAGAGAGAGAGAGAGAGAATAACAATTGAAAAACTGTTAAAGTTAACTGCTGAAATGAACCAAAAGTGTCTATTACATGTGATGAGAACATTAGGAGACAGATAAAGAAGATGGCTAACCTTTCTTCTCGTTCCCACCAGAAAGAGAAGGATTCTAAAACACCTTTTATGAAATCCGTAAGATGAAACGAAACGATAATATTCTTATTCTTGATCCTTCTTTCTTTCTTTGGTAGACTTTGAATGTTGTAAGGAGCTAAGATGGTCTCTCTTTTCAATTCTGTCTTACTCCAGTATCAGAAGTTTGTATTAGTGGCTGCAATGGCATCAGTCTGAGTTCTTTTCATTTTTACCTTCTTATGACTGAACTGGCTGTAAGCGCGAGAGAGGAAGAGAATCACAAAGGCTACAATTGTGTCCATTTTTTTTTTTCTAATTTAATGTTTGTCTCTGGTATGGAGACAGACTATTTTCTTCTCATCTTATCTGTTTACGGCTAACTTCGAGCGCAGTAATGTGAAATGACTTTCTCATATAACGTTAATTTTATGATTCTCATATTACGTTAATTTTGTGATTTTGTTTTATTTCAATTCTTGTAATTGCGTCGAACGTTGTTCTTGTATTAAATTGTTATCGTGGTTTACTTCAAATGTTATGAGATCTCTTTCTGACATTTTTTCTGCCTTCGGTTCAGCCTACTTCAAATGCTGTGATAGTGTCCCATTTATTCCTCGATATAATTTCCATTTTAATTAACTGTTAACGCTGCCAAGATACATTTATATTTCTGTTTACATGTGAGTCGGTGATCTGCTTCAAACATTGTAATGGTATCATAGGTTTCCTTTTAGTTTTCTGAAAAGAAACTGTTGTGCCGGTCTTGTTTGTCCGTCCGCACTTTTTTCTGTCCGCCCTCAGTTCTTAAAAACTACTGACGCTAGAGAGCTGCAAATTGGTATGTTGATCATCCACCCTCCAATCATCAAACATACCAAATTGCAGCCCTCTAGCCTCAGTACTTTTTTTATTTTATTTAAGGTTAAAGTTAGCCATAATCCCGCTTCTGGCAACGATATAGGCCCGGCCACCACTGGGACGTGGTTAAAATTACAATGGGCGTGGCTCATGCAGCATTATACCGAGACCACCGAAAGATAGATCTATTTTTGGTGGCCTTGATTATACGCTGTAGCGGCTGTACAGAAAACTGTATTGTGCCGAAGAAACTTTGGCGCATTTTTTACTTGTTTTATTTCAGCCTTCAGTTCAAGACTCTTTTATTCATCACTCCACTCTGTCTAAAATCAAATTCGGTGTATTCTCCCCTTTCTTTTGACAAAAGGAGAAAATAGGTTTATTCATCGCTTGCACTTCAAAATTAACTACTTAGGTCGCCGAGACCAGACACAAGGAAAAGCCATGCTATTTATATTGACATATTCTACTGTATCAAATTAATCAAAAGTAACAGTTTATATAAGTATTTAAAAAATTATGGATATTACAAATATTTATTCATCACTTATACTCTTTTAAAATTATTTCTTGTTTCTTTCTATTTCTTTTGAAATTTAAAACTAGAATTGTGTGTGCCCCCCACTTTATCAGAGTTTAGTTTCAATTCCCAAAATGTCCATCTCTACAGCGGTCTAATCATGTTGGAGTCGATGTCCACATTTGACGTGACGCCAGTTTGCAGAAACCAACAGTCATCCTACAAAAAGATACTTGTGAAATTGGTTTCTTTTAGTGATACATTACTCCTAGACGTCTCCAAATGCACCCTCTCTTGACTGTTGCCGCTTGCAGCAGACCGCTAAAGTTTGTAGAAGTATTTTTTTTAACAAGGCAATGCCGTTAACTCTGCGATCGACCCTCTTCTCTTATCCGGGTTAAGGGGAGACATTCATGTCAAATGTCAAGTCTAGATTAAATGGAATATTGTTAATGAAAAAATTAACTTCTGGTAAGACGCTTACGACTAATAATTCTTTACCGAGTGAGGCTGTGATGCCTTCAATCATTGCAATTAATATTTTTACTCCCCATATGCCTTGTGCACCTCAGATAGGGTGGCTCCATAGGGTGTTTCTCTTTTGGTTCTAAATAACCCTTTTAGAGTGCGATTGCTGGCCCCATAACCATCGACTCCCTTGTGCGACCTACTACAGCCAGCTGTCAATCGGGTACATATTTCACTTCTAAGGTCAACAGCGGCGCAAAGGGAATTAACGGAACAAGCCCAAATTGTTCCTGCTTTTCAAAAACCGAATCACGGACTTTCCGCTACTAAGGCGTGCGTCCTAAAAACCAGACTAAGATTATTATTATTATCATTATTATTATTATTATTATTATTATTATTATTATTATTGTTGTTGTTGTTGTTGTTGTTGTTGTTGTTGTCCATGCATTTTAATACATTTTCATCTATTTATTTTTATTTGTCTTTTTCTTTTTTAAGAAGTGGAATCTCTTCTTTCTGTATTCCTCTTACTTCCTCCTAATGAACACCATATTCTTTGGAAGCCTGAATTTCAAGTCAATGGCCTCTGTGGGCTTGCTCCATATGAATAGGTTTCAACTACTGCATATTAGTAATAATAATATTTACACGCAGATCACCAGAACGAAAAATATGACAAGAAAATCAGCAGAAGCCAGGAGTACTTTTCATAATTATTAGTGACGTGAAAAGCCTAATAAATGTCCAGGCTTTGAATACTGAGGAAAGTTTCCCTCTAGAAGAAGTAATCTCGGATGAGACTGCCCCCGAAAGAGCCTCCTGTGAAAGCCATCTTTCTGAGAAATGATGATGATGCTGATGATTAGGGGAAGGATGATGGTGATAAGAAGGAAGAGGAGGAAGTCTCTTCATCTCTCTCTCTCTCTGCTCTTGGCTTGGCAGAGAGAGAGAGAGAGAGAGAGAAAGAGAAAGAGAGAGAAGTACGAAGGTTGTAAGAGATGAAAACAGAGAAAGAGAGGAATTAATTGAATGCTTATGCAGATATATGTGTATACGTGTGTGTATGTATATACGTATTCATGTAGGTATATGTGTTTGTGTGTGCAAGCTCTTTGGCTCATGCAAAAACATCGCTGTGCACTCTAGTTAGTTGCAGAGTTTTTTTCATTTATTTTTATTAAGAATATCAGGTAAACGAGATCTAATTGGCAATTAGTTTCTGCACTATTTGAGACCGTTCATTATAAATTGAAATTAAAGCGCAAAACATCCATTCGCCCGTGTCTTTCACAAATGAGGCCCTTTCATATTCCTGATCCAGATCTAGGATACGTGGAGATGAATTTGTTCTTGAAATGATTGAGGAAGCCGGTTTTCTACGTGAATTGAAGATATTCGTTTTTAATAGATTTAAAAGTCATTTACAAATCTGCATGGTATTATGTATGCGTGGATATATTTGTACAGAAGCATATCTACGTAGAGTGAAGAGAGTTGCAGGTATAAAAGAACAAATTTCAGATAACTGTTGGTGTCCACGAAGTATCGGCACTCAAATTTCTGTTGGTCATAAAAGTAATGGAGGACCCTGGGGGCTGCTATACGCAGGTGACTTGTGTCACCAGCGGAAATAGGACAAGAGATCGTACACAGAAAGGTTCGTACAAATATCTAAAGATTTCAAGTAGACTGGAGAGCAGTGAACCTGAAATCATCACAAGCAAAACAAGGCTTATGGCAACCGAAAATGGATTGGCACTGGAATATAAAATGTAGGGCAAAGGCCAAGCACTGAGACCTGTGAGGTCATTCAGCGCTGACAGGGAAATTGACAGTAAAAAGGTTTGAAAGGTGTAACAGGAGGAAAACCTCGCAGTTACACTAAGAAAGAATTGTTAGTAAAGGGTAGAAAATAAGATGGAAGAGAGATAATATGAACGGAGGTACAATAAAATGAATGAAATGGTTGCAGCTAGGGACCGGATAGACGTTGGAAAGACCGTTCCTTAAGTAATGCCTACAGTGCATTGCGTGAGGTTCACTGATGGGACTGACTTTATGAAGAAGTATTGGGAGAAGAGCAAGAAAAAGAATAACAACTGCATGTTCGAAGTAGAGGTTGCTAGACTATTGACAAATACAAAGCCTCTCTATCTGAGACATTGGAACTGACAAAGAACAATTAGGAAATTTTGAAAAGATGTGACTGCAGAATTCATAGAGAAAGCACTTGAGAGATCATGATACAAATATGGAAGCCGTGTTGAAATGTGTTGCCCAGAGCATGGATAAAATAGATTGAGATGGTTTGGACCTGTGATACGAAGGTGAGAGTTATTAACTGGTCAGGGAAGTAGTTTGTATCCAAGTAAGAAAGCCAGAGCCCAGAAATTCAAGGGCAAAAGCCACAGTTAAAGACTAGACCCAATATGAGCTCAGAAATAACTTGCAGAAGACAGCGGAAATGAAAGAGAACTGACTTCACTTCTAACCCCATAACGGCAAAATCAGTGTAAGGATGTTAATGAAGATGTTGATAACGATGATGATACACTTTGCATGGATGTTTTATGATAGGCCTTATTTTGTGAAAGTTCTGTATATTCACTTTCAGTAGGTATTAATTTTTGGCAAAGTTTTGAATATCAGGTTAGAATAATACCGAATCAATCAAATTATATAATTCAACGGCTAGGGGCGCGACCTCTACGATGCCCTATGTTTCATTAGACTCTAGTTAAACAGGTGCCATCAAAAGTTTGCTAATTTCTTTTTTGTGTGTGAGCGGGGACCGAGATTGGTAGAGGAAGCAAAGTCAAGTCGAAGATTCGTTAAAAAAAAATCAAAGGAGAAAACAGCTTCTTTCAAAACGATTCGGCGACGATCCTTGTTTAGAAAACCCAAATTCAATTCAAGCTAACCTCCGAGAAACCAAATGAAAAACAATAACGTTATTTTTCCATCATCTTTTTTCCATTTTCACCCTCTTAGCTGTCTTTTATCAAAACTTTACGCAAGAGACAATAATCCTAAAAGCAACGTATCGTATCTCGGTCGAATCAACAGTTCTGTATCTTCATGCATTCCACACACCACATGCTCGAACTCCGAGCAAGTCCGTGGGCGATATCTTCTACCGCCGAATCCTTATTCCATTAGCAAATGTAACCGCGAGAAAAAGTCGGCGAACTGGCAGATACTTTACGAAAATAAGAAGCAGTCTAGATGTATAGCCTATCTCCAGAGAGAGGGAAGAAGAAGAAAAAGAAATGAGATAAAAAGAAAAAGAGGCGCTGCATTTGTAACCTTTCCAACCAGCTCGTGTAATCCATTAAAGGCGTGAATCTTTCGTTAAAGCTGCGCTCTCTCGACCTTGTTGCAGCTGACTAGCTGCAGCTGCAGGACGGATATTATGAAATCTTTTCACGGTTCACGCTAATAAAGGCTTAAGTATTTTACGGTTTCGCGGTTTTTCAGAGAGAGAGAGAGAGAGAGAGAGAGAGAGAGAGAGAGGGAGGGAGGGGGAGAGAGAGGGTTTGACACTTATTCTCTTTAGATTGAATTCAACTCCGAATTCCGTGCAGACTGGGCGCGTTTGGTGACGGCAGAAAACGCCAGTATCTCGTTATAGCATTTTTTGTTTCATTGGCCACATTAACAGTTGCAATAATCTGTCTGTTTTTCTGATTTCATCAAGGGAATCATGATTCTCTCTCTCTCTCTCTCTCTCTCTCTCTCTCTCTCTCTCTCTCTCTCTCTTATGTCTTTTCTTTTTCTTCTTTTAAAAGTAGGTATAAGGCATGATATGTGATTTGATCTCTCTCTCTCTCTCTCTCTCTCTCTCTCTCTCTCTCTCTCTCTCTCTCTCTCTCTCTCTGCTTTATTCTTTGTTCCTTGTTTTCTCTTTTACACATTCATATAAAATATGGTGATTTAAAAGGTGACTCAATGCTCTCTCTCTCTCTCTCTCTCTCTCTCTCTCTCTCTCTCTCTCTCTCTCTCTCTCTCTACTTTATTCTTTGTTCCTTGTTTTCTCTTTTACACATTCATATAAAATATGGTGATTTTAAAGGTGACTT
>NC_089741.1:18819098-18906598 GCF_040412425.1 Macrobrachium rosenbergii | reverse complement strand
GTATTTTTTTTTAAATGCACAGATGTTAACTTAAGAAATAACACTTCCTTCCGCCATATTGAAAATCTTGGGCACCGACTGCCAATCCCCGTAGAGGCGTTGCTGCGTGCAGTTTGCTCAAGTGCGGCGAACTGTAAACAGTGCAATAGCTACTTTACTCTCTGCCTTTCACTCCATTTGCCTCTTCTTATCGAGCTGCCCAACTCCTTTAACTTTGTTTGTCTTAATTTTTAACCAGTTATTTTTATCGGTAATTTTCATTCAAATGCTATCAGATGCAATGTGCACGACACATAGCACATTCGAGCGGCAAGATTCAATAACAGGCACATGAAAGGCCACCACATTATTTTAGATGATGTATCTGTCACGCTTCACATTCGAGTAGCCAGCTTGAAAGTTATCATTAATCCGAAAACCAAATTGATTGATCATCCTACTGTTTTTTTTTTTTTTCATGAAAATGGAAATACGGAAAATATACAAACTAAAATATCCTGTTACCTCACCCGGTTCCAACTATTCCATAATCAGAAAATGGAAATATCCGAAATACAGAAAATGCTCGTCCTCACCCCAATACCTATCCCTCCCCCCCATTCTCTCTCTCTCTCTCTCTCTCTCTCTCTCTCTCTCTCTCTCTCTCTCTCTCTCTCATCCCAGCTATCCCTCTGCCACCCCACAACACTTCTTAATTTAGGAGACAAGTTATTGTTCCTATTAAAATGGAAATCCGTTTGTAAATTGATATTTCCCTTCCCTCCCCTTTTTGACAGTGACCAATGAGAAATTTTATTTTTTCCTCCACTGAAACGTGATTAGTCAAAATGAAAATTTACTTATGTTCTCATGGGGAAGATATGACTTAGAAATTTCATATTTAAAACAATGGTAATTTATTCTAGAAGAAAGTTAGCTGAGAAATTTCACAAATGGAAATTATAGTGAGGATTCCTCATACTGGAGCGATGAATTAATAATTTCAAAAATGAAAACGATAACTAGGAATTCAATCTAGTCCAACAAATTCCTAAGTGTTGTTATTCTCATGCAGTTTGCGTCTATCTGTCTATCTATCTAACTAGCTATTTGTTGTGCTATTCCATTTTCATGATAATCATTACAGCAAACAAAACAAATATACATTTCAGCCATATGATCTGTAGTCTCGAAGTGCTACCACAAGATGACACAAGGTTTTAGATCTTAATATCTAGTCATATGGTAAAGCTTTACTTCCCACTGGAAATACTACGAAAGATTTCAGGGTACTTTGCCTAAAACAAACTAACTTGTAAGTTAAGAGTCAGTTTGATGCGAAACGAGCAGATTACAAACACAGCTTAGACTAATGGAATCTACGAAGCAGAATGCATTTCCATTTACATCTTTGCGAGATGGTGTCTCCTAGAATATGAAACTCGCACATTCATTTGGAGTACCTGCTGAGTGAGAGGAGACTTAACAGCTTCGAAGAATCCTACTGTAAAAGGAATACAGCGAGTAGACTTGCTTGTAATCAGTGTTTCTACTCTTTATGACGCATGTCAAATGTGATAATGTATAGAAATCCAATGCGTGATGAACATTTATGGTTTCTAGTGAAACTTAAACTATTTTTTTGCTTTCCTCTTATGCATGAAATTAACATTAGGTACAGACAACTTTTTAGGCTTTATTTTGCCCTATCTTTTGACAAAGTACCTTGTCTCTAAAGTTTTTTTTACTTAAAAGTAGACAAATACACTAAGAATGTCTACAAATGAATTGCTTTTCCTTCGAAATCCTTTTGTGCAGATAAATTTACTCAGTTGACTGGTATATCGTTTAAAAAATTTGTAAGATTTTCCATTGCGATAGTGGCAGAATTATAGAATTCTAAAAATAGAGAGAATTTAACATTTTAACTTAGGTCCTGACATTACTTGCCAATATCAACAACAGCAAACTTAAGCTTCAGTTTTACCGATATGGAACTGCAGTGGAAACTAAATATATTTCCTCAGAAAACCTTAATCGAACGGTCAAAAGGTATTATTGCATATGTTCTCAAAACGCTGTTATGTAATAATTGTTTTTTTTATTATAACAGTTATTGATCTATTAATCATTTACATAAGAAGCACAGCATTTATCGAGTGCAAGGTTAAGGTAATTATGGTGTTTCATAATAATTTCATTCAATTTTATCACTGCCATTCTAGCAT
The DNA here is from genome assembly GCF_040412425.1 of Macrobrachium rosenbergii. NCBI lineage: Eukaryota > Metazoa > Arthropoda > Malacostraca > Decapoda > Palaemonidae > Macrobrachium > Macrobrachium rosenbergii. Next base: position 18,904,391 of record NC_089741.1, on the reverse strand, counting down.
ATAAATATTCGATAAACAAGTGATTATACAGTGCATGTACAATATGTCGGTGAGGCTTCAGTATGTGTTATTTTGTATATAACTCAGCACTTATACATATCGTGCGATCACACATCTGCATATATATATATATATATATATATATATATATATATATATATATATATATATATATATATATTCATATAAATATGCTTATGAGCAAGTGCACACACACACACACGTGTGCTCGCATGATATGTTAGATGCATAGTTATAAACTCAATAACTCATAGTGAAGCCTCATAGTCATATTGTATATGCACCCTATATACGGCATATATACTGTATATATATATATATATATATATATATATATATATATATATATATATATATATATATATATATATATATATATATATAGATAGATATATATATATATTATACATATATATATATATATATATATATATATATATATATATATATATATATAAAAGAAACTAAGCAATATGACGCTTTGGTTATTACAAAACTCACTTCATATGAAATAAGACAAACAATGGACCTGCCTGACATTGTCAATTAAAATATGTAGATGACTCCCATACGCAACAAACGGAGCGGGAATGATTGATACGAAGGGTGCATATATTACTTGCAGGAAATAAATATAAATTGCAAATGGTGTTTGAACTTTAAGTATGAACCATGTAGGATATCAGTCCATTTTTTTTTCTTTTTCACCCCCTAACATTTGCACAAATGATGAATGCCCAGTCTTCATGCATACATCCATTTATATGTAAATTATATATATATATATATATATATATATATATATATATATATATATATATATATATATATATATATATATATATATATATATATATATACATGTATATTTACACGTATTATAAAAGTGGTCTATATTTTCCCAGTTTCTGATATTAGTAAGGTAGAAATACATTAAAGCCTTATCTAGAATTGCCTTACCTTATCCTTCCTAGTGTGGATTTTTATCCAATAATGCGAACAATCGTTCAGGGACAAGATCTCTTAGTTATTATTTCTAAAATCCGTCGAGTATCGACGCGGGGCTGAGATCGGATCTTCGAATACGGTACTTGTCTATGTTGTATAACAAGATTGCTAAAGACGAGGGATTATAATTTCTCCATTATTAGCATTGACGAACCGAGTATATACGAGTGCTTCCAGCCTAGTGCATGATTTCAGAACGTGTGCTTCATAAAATCACTTTCGACATTAAAGAAAATTACTCCAGCTCGGAGGAGCAAGTGCGAGCACGCGGTTTGGCCTCCGGGATGCGAGATGACGGTACCTGTGCCTCCGATGGTTCGATTGACACTGACTCGCGGGCCGTAAGTTCTTCTCTATAAGGGCCTAGGCAGACCAGTTGGAACCCCAGAGGGCGCGTGCGCGACAGAAAGTGACCTCTCATAATTACTGAGTTATTATCTGACTTGCGGAAGCTGGTTAGCGACAGTCTGGATACACGCTAATCAAGTTTTAGCATTTTATTTACGAGATCTGCATTGAAACCAATTACCGGAACATCGTATTTTAGTTTGAAGTTTACCCTGGTTTTTTCCCGTTGACCTAGAGACGCTGTTATTGTGTAAGTACTTTGATGCTGTAGATATTTTCTTCTCCCTTTCATCATCACATACTGGCTTCCCATTCTGTTGAAGCTTGTTTGCAAGTATATGACCTTTTATCTTTCTTCCAAATGAATGTTCACATTTTCAGTAACACTCGTAATAACAGTGATGATAAAAAGGTGAGAATAAAAAAACCTGTCCAGAGCTAAATAGTGAAACATGCTGAAGGGTAAATAAACCATTCAGTGAGGTAGAGATAACAGTAAACTCAGCTCCCTGGCTCAGGCGTTTTAGCGCATACCAAATCTGTAGGAGTGATCAAGACGATCTTTTGAATTTATTATGACCAAGGATTTATAACAAAGGTTTTAACATTTTATTTGCAATTATTATTAATACATTATTCAGAAGATGAAACCTCTTTATATGGAACAAGCCCACAGGGGCCATTGACTTGAAGTTCAAGCTTACAAAGAGTATGGTTTTCATTAGGAAGAAGTAAGAAGAGGTAAAGGGAAATACAGAAAGAAGAGATCCCACTCACTTATTAATAGAGAAAAAATAAATTAATGAATTTAAAAATCGATAAAACTGTATTGAAAACAAGTGAAAAACCACGAGATTGCGGGACGTTTGTTTCATGGTTACTGTTAATCACTCAAGTTTTGTGAATTTTGACAACGTAAAAATAAGAAAACGCTTAAGGGACCACCCCTGAAGGGGGTTAGTGCCGTCAGTGCACCTCACGGGGTGCACTGTAGGCATCACTAAAGGTTCTTTGCAGCGTCCCTTCGGCCCCTGGCTACAACTCCTTCCATTCCATTTACTCTATCTCCGTTCATATTATCTTTCTTCCACCTTGCTATCCATCCTCTCCTAACACTTATTTCATAGTGCAACTGCTTTGAGGTTTTCCTCCTGTTACACCTTTGTAACCTTTTACTGTCAGTTTCCCTTTCAACGCTGAATGACTGCTTAGGTCCCAGCTCTTGGCCTTTGGCCTAAACTCTGTATTCCATTCCGTTCCAATCAGGAACCACATTTCAAACTTCACGTCTCCTTGCATCTTCAAGAATCATTGTAATTAACATTGTAATACTCTGTGGCCAGAATAATTGAATTAGTATAGAAGATAAGAAGAGGAATTCATTTGAACTATAAAGACTCTATATAAAAAAAAGGTTTAACGGTGAGTCTGATGTTGCTAAAATATTACATATTTTGTCAGAAAATTATTGTTAATGTATTATTAAAAATTAATATTGGTAATTTTCTACTTCGTGTAACAATTCTTTAGTGACGTCACACTGAAGTGAAGAAGTGCATGGCTGTTTCATGCTGTGCTATTCTTAATAAATATCAGTCCTGCATTTTATGAAAACTGCAACCAAATCCACCACATTGACAATAACAACAACGCTAATAATGATAAATGACGAATTACAATGATGTAATTAGTGTTAATATGAAATTAATAACAGGTAATAACGATATTAATAAGGCAGAACATATAAAACTTACATCAGAGCAACTCATAAACCTGATTATTATCTACAGCTAACTCAAGATTCTGTTTAGCTAAGATATATTTTCAAGACGAAATTGTTGCCTGCAGCCACCTGTCAGTGTGATGCCTAAATAGGTTTTAAGACCTCATTTTCCCGGCATGGGGCCGCAGTCATGATTCATAGAAAAAACTAAATGAGGTTAGACTAAGATGGTTCGTGCACGTGATGCGAAAACTACCGTAGTTTGCTACAGGATTGGTAGATGAGGGCATAGACGAGAAAATGGTGAGGTCTTATTATACCTTTAACCCACGACGAGGAAAACAAGATGTACAAACGTACATGTTCATTTTAATTAATATTATTGTTAGTGTGCCCATACTGTGGAAAATGACGGTAGTAAAGGAAAGTGTGGAGATAGACAGTCCCAACTTTAGGGACGATATGTACCGTCCAAAAGCTTGCTGTACCTCCATTCGGCAAAGTCATTATAACGGCCAGTTGTGAAAGAGGCGGGACAAAAGCAAATATAAATGTGGAGTCTGTTTCCCACACACACAAAAATATATGGATGCACGTTGCATTTCAGTAAGATTATTACTGTTATCATCATTATTACTACTTTAATAAAAGCTTCCAGAGAAGAGAATGCCTGTGTGGGATAAAGAAGAAATGAAGAAAAGATTAGAAAGGAATTTATGCTCATTAGGTAGCGAGAATGAATATGCCCCGAGGCAATTCCTTCAACTAGAATCTGCATCTGATGTCAGCCATATACATTCGAGTTTCTCTTTCATTAAGTGTTAGCATTTCATTTTAATATTATGGAAATAACGAAGGTAACGTTTTGCTGAAAATCCAGATATATTCAGCAAAATCTGTCTGTTTATTTCTGTTCTCCAAAATGTCTTCATTCCTTTTAAAATTTATCCTTTACTTTTACGTTGCGTCTTGAGAACGTTAAGCGGATTATGGACATCTAAATTACGGGTTCAGTCGTAGTTAAAGAAGTTGCACAGCTTGGTAACGCAGTAAAAGCAGCTGCATAAAGTGCACCAGGCAAGGTACACTATTAACAATAGCCCCCTTTGGCCCCTCCTCACGAACTTCCCTCTCTTGCACGGACCGAATATTGTCGCTGTAATCGGTTTCATTTCATCTGTCCAGCCACGAGTGAAGATGTGCACATGCCCCTTCTTATACAAGTCATAAACATGACGATTTGTATAGCCCGTAGCGGGGTAGCGCCGTCAGTGCAACTCGTACGGTGCGCTGTAGGCATTACTTAAGGTTCTTTGCAGCATGCCTTCAGCCCTTAGTTGCAACCCCTTTCGTTCCTTTTACTGTACCTCTTTTCTTATTTTCTTTCTTCCATCTTACTTTCTGCCCTCTCCTAACAATTGATTCATATTGCAAATGCTAGGTTTTCCTCCTGTTACACTTTTCAAACGAGCTGTATCAAACAGTCTACTCAGATCAAACACAAACAAACGATGAGCTTTCAAAAATTATGTTTTATCTCATTAGTGTAGCCCAGACTACGCTTAGACCTATTCTCATAAACTGTTCACATCTCTAGATTTTCTTATCGTTCCAGCTTTATTCTATGTACAGTTTCATTGCATGCAAATAGAAATAGCTTTATTATGTTACCAGAGTAATAGCTACGTCCGTAAGCTGAAAAATAATGTTTGATATTGTTTACCGCTAGTGATTCGTTAGACATTTTATATTACTGACCTTCTTTCAAGCACACATTCATTCCATTTTAGTTAAATTTACTTTTTTTATCGTAGCCTTTATTTATTCATTCTATCAAGGTATCATTCCGATGCCCAACAATGAAAAAAGATACAGTATGAATGTCTAGCCTATTGAAATGCCTATGACCAAACTCATTTTAAGGGGATGAGAATACATTTACTAAAAACTCATAACTAAAAATCCCGGGGCAAAATTGAACCTCCTTTATAGATTTTGCATGACAATGTGAAGAAAACAGCAGGAAAAAGGTCTATACTTCTAGTTATATCACTCCCATCATTTTTCAAACCAGACTTTTTCATTAAACAATAATTATCCTTATTTCTTGGCATGCCTTCCCTCACATGGTATAACCTTCACTTACAGTCATTCTAAGTCAGCGGTTCTCAACCAGGGGCGAATTTCCCTCTAGGGGGGAATTTCAGAGTTGGGGGGGGGGGATTGTGACCACAGATTGGCGGGCTCAAACTGGCTCTGGGACCACACAAAACGCAGTGTGCATCGGTGGTCAACACTACTGAGAGGTCACGCTGGGCTTTCTCTTCGCTAGCTTGTGTGTTTGCGTTAGTATTTTGTTGCATATTATTTGGAGGCAGACAATTTTGGAAAAGAGGGGGGTGAATGACATTCTGACATATGGTGAAGGGGTGCAAGGGCCAAAAAAAGTTGAGAACCGCTGTTCTAAGTCATTCTAAGTTCCCACGCACATTCAGTGCTTAAAATACACTCAAAAGCACCGATTTGTCATGGTAATCCGCTCATTCAAAAGTTTTTCTGCAACTCCAATGTCCTTCGCTAGCATCATTAGAGGATCCTTTCTTACCAGCCAATTCTTATATCACTTATTTCACCACGTGTTGTACCATTTTCCTCGAATTTCCAATAGATCCATAAGAATTTGATCTAGCTTCAATTTACCTACAGCAGAAGTCACCAAAACATTTCTATTTATTCAGCCAATACTGCATTCATCTGTAAACGTCAGCCAGCCCCCACAGTCATTTGCATTCTTATCATGCACCTTTGTAACTATGACTTTCACTTGATCTGTAATCTCTTTCATCACTTTTCTCCTTATCCAATTTTCTCTTATATTTTTTTTTTATTTCTTTATGAGAGATGATTTCCAAAGATTACAGGATTAGCATAGATTTCATTAACGGTCTCATACCTCACTGATGTCCTTATCTTATCATCCATTGTTCGCCTGTCTCTTGCTTTTCCTCATCAGAATAGAACGGATTGCACTTTTGACACCTTTCTAATTTCACGTTGTATTAGAGGATTTCATTGTGTCGGGCTCTAAGTCATAAGCCTTGGCTCCTCAAAACGTTTCTTTTCTTCCACCTGAACATCATTGAACATTGATTTTTTACCCTTCACGTCAGCTAAATCATCCTCTTATTCTGTTTGTCAACTGTACTCCATCCACTAATTTATTTGTTACCTTCCTTCCCTCCCCACCCCCTTCACATCCCTTGTAAGAGGCCGTCTATCCTCAAGGCTTCACAAAGGAAATTTGAAAACCTTCCGCCATATAAACTTGACATTGGCCATTCTTACTCCCATCTCCACATGACAGGGCTTTATTAAAGCGCTGCATTTGATGTATATACTATTTCTGCTGACGAGTACTAGTGAAATTCCTTTGATTCTTTGTTACCTTTACGTACTTCTTACATGAACAAATATGTCAGTAACATCCTTACACTTATGTGTTTGTAATCAAGTTACACAACTGACAGGCACTTCTCGTGGTATAACTCACCGGAACTTTCTTCATAATAATAATAATAATAATAATAATAATAATAATAGTAATAATAATGATAATAATAATAATAATAATAACATGAGTCTTGAAATGGAGAAACAAATCCACAGTTATGTATATGTATAAATATATTTAAAGATAAACCTGTAGAGGAAGCTTTCGGGAAACTGTTTGGTTCCCCTTTTCAATTGAAAAGGGGAATCGAGCAGTTTCCCGAAAGCTTTCTCTACAGATTTATCTTTAAATATACTTATACATATACATAACTGTGGATTTGTTTCTCCAATAATAATAATAATAATAATAATAATAATAATAATAATAGTGGGAACATAAGGTGAAAAAGTGCTAAATTTGCCGAGTAATTATTCTGTTGTCTCTGATGCAGTAGAAATGAAAGAAAGTGTAAAGCCTCCAATATCACGCAAAATTTATTCAGCAGAACCTGCAATGCAAAATCCGTGCCCCCAAAGAATCCTTGCAAAATTGATTCCGCCAAAAAAACAAACTCACCGGAATGAAAAACTAAAAGGAACAGAGTAAAATTAAGAGAAACTCTCACTTCATTCCGCGTACCTTCGAAGCTATCAGCACAGAGAGAGAGAGAGTCATTAACTCTCTGATTGGTGGAACACCAGTGCAGTGTAAGGCTACACCGCTGTTAATGATTTTGGGTCTGGATAACTATTCTTGAAATAGGTAACACAACATCAGCGAAGTACGTACAAGGAAATTGCATTCAGCGGCCATGTTGCCGTTAATTACAGAGACTTTAGGCGCTGAACAATACTGTAAGTGGTGTTATTGTTGATGATGTACATGTCTCAAGAATACGTACAATGAAGCTTTTTAAGAGTTCGTAATAATTTGAATCACACATACATACATACATATATATATATTTAATACATATACATATATATAGTGTATATATACATGTATATGTATTAAATATGTGTATGTATGTATGTGTGATTCAAATTATTACGAATTTTAAATATATATATATATATATATATATATATATATATATATATATATATATATATATATATATATATAAAATACTGCGACAGAAATCAGAAAATCCTTTGACAGTTTTAAAAAGACATTACTCTACCAGTGCGGGAAACTTTTAACCTGTATGGCGTAGGAGGTGTTCAAATATGAAACGTTTTGAGTAACTTAGATCATTAGGTCGTGTCCTTTAATAATGAATAATGGTCTCTGGCCCTACTGAGGTAGCTGCTGGCCAAGGTTATCACGTCTACTAAAGGGGAAGAATCTTTGCAGGGTTATTATCGTCTGTTGGAACGTCAAACTCACGTCATAAAATTCTTTATTTATTCATTCTTATCCATATTCATCTCCGGACTTGGAATTTGAATAATTTAGGAATCGGCTGCACAAGAGGACCATGATTGGGAAACGGAAGATCCAAGTCGCTACCTGTAACCGTCTCTACAGGTCTTCCTTAATAACTTATGAATAAATTGCTTTCATTTTTTTTTTCTTTTACTTCTTTGAGTTCCAGAGCACCTGGTTCAGGATCTTTGCTTTTGTCTAACAGCCATTCTGCCGAGAATTGACGAAATTTGGGTGGGTTTCCTAGTGCGTAAATATTATTGTAATAAAATAAATGTCCATGGAGTTTCTACCTTGAGTAGTAATTCTAAAAATTATCTAATTATTACCAATGTAGTTTTATATTGATATGATCATTATTGTTCTTAGTTTGTTGGTTCTAAATCGCTTATTATAATTTTATGGCTGTCATTACTTCTTTACTTAAACATATCGTTAGTCATTATTATCACCATGACATTTATCATCATATCATAATGTCCTCCCTTTATTGAAATCTGTTCTTCAAAAAGTAAAAAAAAAAAAAAAAAAAGTCGAAAAGTGTAATAAAAAGAAGCGAGATACCAAAACCAGGAGAAAAAAAATGTTAAAAGTTGTAAGAAAAAGGAATGGCGCTATATGGCATGTGGCCAGACTGAGTTGTCAGAGGCCGCAATACAGCGCGAGGAGAAGGGTTGCAAACCCGAACAATGACTGCTGACAGGCGTGAACAACAAATCACAAAAGCAATTTCGGAAAGCTGCAGAAAGCCACTGGCTCTCCCGAAACAAAAAGGTCTCCGAGAGAACGAGGAAGAGGACGCCCGAGAAGAGATCTGGCTGGAATCGTCCGAAAATGAGGAAATTCAAACTTGTCAGCCCGTGTTTGTGGTTTATTGCGGATCTGATTTATCTTCTCCCTCTTTCTTCATCACTTTAATTTTCTCCCCATCTCTCCTTTGTGCTTTCACTAGAAGAATTCGCTTTCTCCCTCTTATCCCTTTTTTTTTTGTGGGGGGAAGGGGGGAGGTGGATGGGGGCCTTTGTTGAGTTATGATTAAATCGTTTCCACCATTGTACTGGGAGTTCGCGTGATATTTTTCTCTGCAGAGTTTGAAACGAGGAAATTTTGGCCATATTTTACTCTTTAAATTATCAACTTTTGAAGCTTCATTTCAACATAACAACCACTCCCATTTCTATGATCATTCATTACATACGCTGTTCTTCTAAATAAACTTGTCAAGCTAAATAATATTATATATATATATATATATATATATATATATATATATATATATATATTATATGTATATATATACTGTATATGTATGTATATAATATATATATATGTATATATATATACATATATACTGTATATATATGTATAATATATATATATGTATATATATATATACTGTATATATATATATCTATGTGTATATATACATATATCTATATGTGTGTGTGTGTGTATATGTGTATATATAGTGCGAACAGAGACCTGTGGCTGTCTTTTCAAGATACAAATAAACCCATTGATATCACATGGAGGTACCCTATTCTTATGTCACTGTCCGAAGCAGCACGCCGCGCCGTTTACTTTGGCAGTTACTGAAATTACTGCTCAGTTGCCCTCTGGAACTGGAAATCATATAGTACATAGGTGCATGGTGGTAGAGCCGATGAGGATGTTGATATTGATGATAATCATAATACATTATGATTTTGCTTTATTTTTATTTTGTGGCAGATTTTCATTTGAGTGTCAGTAAAGTTCAGGTAGATGCTCCCTTCCTCCCCAGGGTATGTGCATTATTATTGTTTTTCATCATATGTGCATATGTACGAAATGGGAGAGAGAATGTAGCCTTGTATGATTAAGCCAAGTCCAGAGGTACATGCCAGGAAACTTTTTCCCTTTAACACTTTACTAGTCTTTGTGAAAGAAGCCCTTTGGTAGCATACGGCTGGCCTAATCTAAACTAGTTACCACAGACTTAGAGAGAAAGAGAGAGTGAATTAACCCTGGAAACAATTATTCATATTTAAAGCATGAAACACTAACATTCTATCTCACAGTCATTAAAGTCAGAGACAACATGTTTATAACATATTGGTGTAAAAGGTATATACATAATTTTTACAAGACATTAGTATAAAAGGTGTAGACAAACAAAATGTTTACAAGAGATTAGTGTAAAAGGTATAGATAACATGTATACAAGCATCAGTGTAAAACGTGTAGACAAAATGATTACAAGACATTAGTGTAAAAGGTGTAGACAAAATGTTTACAAGACATTAGTGTAAAAGGTGTAAACAAAATGTTTACAAGAGATTAGTGTAAAAGGTATAGCCAAAATGTAACAAGAGATTAGTGAAAAACAATGGTTCTTACTTTGGGAAAGCCCACCGCAGGGCGTCGTCAGCAATTTCCAAGAGGGAAGAGCCTTTGGGAAAATTTTAAAATTCTCTAATTATATTCGTTATTTTCTTAACAGGAGTCACTAAGAAACAGTGTCAAGTATCGCACTAATTCATTCCCAAAAGAATAAAAACACCCCATCTCTTTCTCTTTTTTTTTTTATTTTCCTTTAAATCTGGGAGGGAATTTTACTCATAGATGCAAGGGAGGCGTGGAGGGAAGAACCAACTCTTAGAGGGGGCGTGGTAATAAGAAGGTTAAGAACCCCTGGTGTAAAAGGTAAAGACAAAATGTTTACAGGGGATTAGTGTAAAAGGAATAGCCAAAATGTTTACAAGAGATTAGTGTAAAAGGTATAGAAAATATGTTTACAAGAGATCAGTGTAAAAGGTATAGACAAAATGTTTACAAGATATTAGTGGAAAATTTATAGACAAATTGTTAAGAAGAGATTAGTGCTAAAGGTATAGACAAAATGTTTACAAGAGATTAGTGAAAAAGGTATAGGCAAAACGTTTACAAGAGATTAGTGTAAAATGTATAGAAAAAATGTTTATGAGACGTTAGTGTAAAATGTATAGACAAAATGTTTACAAGAGATTAGTGTAAAATGTATAGACAAAATGTTTACAAGAGATTAGTGTAAAATGTATAGCCAAAATGTTTACAAGGGATTAGTGTAAAAGGTATAGAAAAAATGCTAACAAGAGATTAGTGTAAAATGTGTAGACAAAATGTTTACAAGAGATTAGTGTAAAAGGTTTAGACAAAATATTTACAAGAGATTAATGTAAAAGGTATAGACAAAATGTTTAAAAGAAATTAGTGTAAATTGTATACTCAAAATAATTACAAGAGATTAGTGTAAAATGTATAGAAAAAATGTTTACTAGAGATGAGTGTAAAAGGTATAGCCAAAATGTTTACAGTTGAATAGTGTAAAATGTATAGACAAAATGTTTACAAGAGATTAGTGAAAAAGGTATCAACAAATTGTTAACAAGAGATTAGTGTAAAGTGTATAGACAAAATGTTAACTGGAGATTAGTGTAAAAGGGATAGACAAAACATTTACAAGAGATTAGTGTAAAAGTATAGCCAAAATGTTTACAAGAGATTAGTGTAAAGAGTATAGACAAATTGTTTACGAGATAAGTGTAAAAGGTAAAGACAAAATGTTCACAAGCGATTAATGTAAAATATATAGAAAAAATTTTTACAAGAGATTAGTGTAAAAGGTATAGACAAAATCTTTACAAGAGAGTAGTGTAAAATGTATGGACAAAATGTTTACAAGAGATTAGTGTAAAAGGTATAGACAAAATGTTTACAAGAGATTAGTGGAAAATGTATAGACAAATTATTAACAAGAGATTAGTGTAAAATGTATAGAGAAAATGTTTACAGGGCATTAGTGTAAAAGGTATAGCCAAAATGTTTACAAGAGAGTAGTGTAAAAGGTTTAAACAACTTTTTTAACAAGAGATTAATGTAAAATGTATAGACAAAAAATATTTACAAGAGATTACTGTAAAAGATGTAGAAAAAATGATCACCAGAGATTAGTGTAAAAGGTATAGACAAAATGTTTACGAGAGATTAGTGTAAAAGGTATAGCCAAAATATTTACAAGAGATTAGTGTAAAATGTATAGACAAAATGTTTCCATGAGATTAGTTGTAAATTGTATAGACAAAAAATATTTACAAGAGATTGCTGTAAAAGATGTAGAAAAAATGATCACCAGAGATTAGTGTAAAAGGTATAGACAAAATGTTTACAAGAGATTAGTGTAAAAGGTATAGCCAAAATGTTCACAAGAGATTAGTGTAAAATGTATAGACAAAATGTTACCACGAGATTAGTTGTAGATATATAAACAAAATCTTTACAAGAGTTTAGTGTAAAAGGTATAGAAAAAAATGTTTACCAAGAGATTAGTGTAAAATGTATATACGAAAGTTTTACAAGAGTTTAGTGTAAAAGGTGTAGACAAAATGTTTACAAAAGATTAGTGTAAAATACATAGACAAAATCTTTACAAGAGATTAGTGTAGAAGGTATAAGCAAAATATTTACAAGAGTTTATTTCTAAAAACTATGGACAAAATGTTTACAAGAGTTTAGTGTAAAAGGTATAGAAAAAATGTTTACAAGAGATTAGTGTAAAATGTATATACGAAAGTTTTACAAGAGTTTAGTGTAAAAGGTGTAGACAAAATGTTTACAAAAGATTAGTGTAAAATACATAGACAAAATCTTTACAAGAGATTAGTGTAGAAGGTACAAGCAAAATATTTACAAGAGTTTATTTCTAAAAACTATGGACAAAATGTTTACAAGAGTTTAGTGTAAAAGGTATAGACAAAATGTTTACAAGAGATTAGTGTAAAAAGTATAGACAAAATGTTTACAGGAGATTAGTGTAAAATGTATAGACAAATTGTTAAAGAGATTAGTGTAAAAGGTATAGACAAAATGTTTACAAGAGATTATTGTAAAGGGTATAGTCAAAATGTTTACAAGAGATTAGTGTAAAAGGTATTGACAAAATGTTTACAAGAGATTATTGTAAAAGGTATAGCCAAAATGTTTACAAGAGATTGGTGTAAAATGTATAGCCAAAATGTCTACAAGAGATTAGTGTAAAAGATATAGACAAAATGTTTACAAGAGATTAGTGTAAAAGTTGTAGCCAAAATGTTTACAAGAGATTAGTGTAAAAGGTATAGACATAATATTTACAAGAGATTAGTATAATATGTATAGACAAAATTTTTATAAGAGTTTAGTGCAAAAGGTATAGACAAAATGTTTACAAGAGATTAATGAAAAAGGTATAGCCAAAATGTTTACAAGAGATTAGTGAAAAGGTATAGCCAAAATGTTTACAAAAGATTAGTGTAAAAGGTGTAGACAAAATGTTTACAAGAGTTTAGTGTAAAAAGTATAGACAAAATGTTTACAAGAGATTAGTTGTAAAATATATAGACAAAATGATTAACAGAGATTAGTGAAAAAAGTATAGACAAAATTTTTACAAGATTAGTGTAAAAGGTATAGCCAAAATGTTTACAAGAGATTAACTTAAAAGGTATAGAAAAAATGTTTTCAAGAGATTAGTGTAAAAGGTATAGACATAATGTTTACAAGAGATTAGTGTAAAAGGTATAGGTAAAATGTTTAAAAGAGATTAGTGTAAAAGGTATAGGCAAAATGTTTACAAGAGATTAGTGTAAAAGGTATAGGCAAAATGTTTACAAGAGATTAGTGAAAAGGTATAGGCAAAATGTTTACAAGAGATTATTGTAAAAGGTATAGGCAAAATGTTTACAAGAGATTAGTGAAAAATGTATAGGCAAAATGTTTACAAGAGATTAGTGTAAAAGGTATAGACAAAATGTTTACAAGAGATTAGTTGTAAAATATATAGACAAAATGATTAACAGAGATTAGTGAAAAAAGTATAGACAAAATTTTTACAAGAGATTAGCGTAAAAGGTATAGCCAAAATGTTTACAAGAGATTAACGTAAAAGGTATAGACAAAATGTTTACAAGAGATTAGTGTAAAATGTGTAGACATAATGTTTACAAGAGATTAGTGTAAAAGGTATAGGCAAAATGTTTAAAAGAGAGTAGTAAAAGGTATAGGCAAAATGTTTACAAGAGATTAGTGTAAAAGGTATAGGCAAAATGTTTACAAGAGATTAGTGAAAAGGTATAGGCAAAATGTTTACAAGAAATTACTGTAAAACGTATTGGCAAAATGTTTACAAGAGATTAGTGTAAAATGTATTGGCAAAATGTTTACAAGAGATTAGTGTAAAACGTATTGGCAAAATGTTTACAAGAGATTAGTGAAAAAGGTATAGATAAAAGTTTACAAGAAATTATTGTAAAAAGTATAGACAAAATGTCTACAAAAGGTTAGTGTTAAAGAGATAGACAAAATGTTCATAAGAAATTAGTTTAAAATGTTTATATTTCATACGAAGAGTAATATAGAAAAATTTCATTTTTCAGAAGAAGAGATATTTCAAGTCCATGAAAATTCAATGACCCAAAGTCTTGAGCTTGAGAACTAATTCCAAGCACCTTGCTTTACGTGAGTGTATAATTTTTGATGTTATTCCTTGAGAGAGAGAAATGATAGTCAGCTTCTTTCTCAGGTAGTCCACGAAGTTATATTTTGTTTATTTTAGTTTTTTCACCGACTAGTCTCAGAAAATTTGCTTGGCTAAGTACAACACCGTCTCTTTGCCCCAGTTAGGTTTATTTAACGGGAAAGAATCAAACCATTTTTGTTGGAGTTTCTCAGAACTTCATGTCTGATGACAAACTTTCAACATTGGCAGTTACATTTTGAAATGAATTCACACTCTCTCCTTAAGAGCATAATATGAGCTTACGCGTGTGTTTGCGCAAACAATAGAGACAGAAGACAGAAAGCAAATACGAGCAACGTCAACTTTATACATCCGACTTTCCGTTTGTCAAATATTTAAAAAAACTCCATTCGTTTTTAAAAATTTAAAAACTTCCCAATAATTTTATAAGCCTTGTGTAGAAATTTATGCTGAAAACAAACACATACACTCATTTTATATATATATATATATATATATATATATATATATATATATATATATATATATATATATATATATATATATATATATATATATACGAGGTAAGTCAAAAGTTCAGGAAAAATTGTTGAATGATGTATTTACACAGGAATGAAACAACCCAAATACTTGGTAAACAATTATCTGTGATGTAGTGATCCATATAGACTTGTTACCTCAGTCATCCTCTTGCTACCGTGGTGTTAACATCTGCTTCAGAAAAGTAACTTCTGAACCCATGGAAAATGAAAATTTTGAGATGAGAGCTAACATCAAGTTCCTGACCAAGCTTGATTGGAAACCAGGAAAAATTATTGAAGCTTTGCAACAAGTTTATGGAGATTCTTCTCCATCTAAATCAGTTGTTTATGATTGGATAAAGCGATTTAAGGATGTTCGGGAGGACCTCAAAGACAACCCAAGAGAGGGAAGACCATCGACTGCAAAAATGAAAGAATTGTGGCTTTGGTGCAGAATCTAGTGGATGAAGATCGTCGGATTACTATCGATATGATAGCTAATGAAACTGGGATCTCCCATGGTTCCGCATTTTCAATTTTAAATGAAAATCTTGGTTTGAGTAAACTTTCAGCACGTTGGGTCCCAAAAGCGTTGCGCGAAGACCAACTGCATCAAAGAGCTGAACTTTCTCTTGCAGTTTTAACGAAGATTGAATCAAATGAATCAGAGTTTTTGACCGGATTGTTACTGGAGATGAAACTTGGATCCATCAATATGACCCAGAAAGTAAAATTCAATCAAAGCAATGGTTACCAAGAGGTTCAGCTGCACCAGTGAAGTTCACAGTGGCGAGATCTGCCCAGAAGGTTATGGCAACAGTGTTTTGGGACTCCAAAGGAGTGATTTTGATTGATTTCCTTGAAGGACAAAAAACAATCACCGGGAACTACTACAAAGGTGTTTTGCAAAAACTGAAGACTGCATTGGCTAAAGAACGTCGAGGAAAGTTGCACCGCAGAATTTTGTTCCATCATGATAACGCTCCAGCACATTCATCAAGGGTTACAAGAGAAGTCCTACGGAAATTTAGGTGGGAAACTCTTCCACATCCTCCTTATAGTCCTGATCTTGCTCCTTCAGATTTTTTCCTGTTCCCAAAAATCAAGGAACACTTAAGAGGAGTCCGGTTTGAATCTTTGGATGCTGCTAAACATGCAGTTTCAACATGGTTTAATAGAAAGGCCCCAATTTTCTACAAAGAAGGGTTGCAGAGGTGGAAACAGCGCCTTGAAAAGTGTATAGAGTTAGATGGCAGATATGTAGAAAAATGATGTTTGAATTTCCTTAAATAAAGAGTATATTGAATTTTTCCTGGAACTTTTTGACTTACCCTCGTATATATATATATATATATATATATATATATATATATATATATATATATATACACACATATGTGTGTGAGAGTGTGTGACTTGGCAGGTGCCGTAGTTCAGGGGTGGAGCACAGAGTTCAAGTCAGCAAGGTGTGGTTCTATTCCAGCTGCCATCGACCAGTCGACCCAACTATAAAGGGGTACGAGCGACACCTAGGACCAAGAAAAGCGCATTGGGCTCGCAACCTCATTCTCAGAGGACCGAAAAGCTCTACCTTGACGGCATTACATCCTGAAAGGGAAAGAGGGAAGGAGGCCCATGGTGTTCGATATATATATATATATATATATATATATATATATATATATATATATATATATATATATATATATATATATATATATATATATATATAATGAATATATAGATCCATTTTCCCTGTGGTATGTCTGAATGTACCCTGCATTTCAATATTTTCTAAAGTTGAGGAGAATTTGTTTTTTTTACCTCAAGAAATTTTCATTACTTATGCTTAATCTCTCTCTCTCTCTCTCTCTCTCTCTCATGAAAACTGGAGATAACGCATATATATACACACATATTTATACGTGTGTATGTATATGCGTGTGCTTATGTTTCTGTGTGTATGTGTGTTGGTGCGTGTGTGTTTGCGAGTGTATGTGTATGTGTTAATGACATGATGACTTAATTTCATTATTACACTCTCACCTGACTACATAGAAATAGACGTCTGAACGCTATATAGTAAAACTCATTGTGTACTAATTCTTCCTGTGTGTAACAAAGATGGGCTTTCAGTAATGGACTTCATGCAGAGCCCAGCGGTCATCAAGCCGAATGAAGGTACTTGCTCCCGAACTTTGGTGAGGCACATAACGTCTGTTTGGTCGGAACTTGCCGTCTCGACACTCTCACGGAATTACTATCACTGTTTTTGACGGTATGGGGCCCAAGCTTTAGAATGAATAAGGAAATGCCTCGCGAACTGAAAAGGATGTGATGAGAATTGAAAAAGAGTCGTCTAGGAAAATTCAAGATTAAATCAGATTCGCGCATATAACAGATTCAAGACCTTTCTCGAAGTATGCATTTGTGGCTGAACGATTTGACGTTGCGCTATCTCCAACTTTCAAGAGAGAGAGAGAGAGAGAGAGAGACGGAGAGATTAAGTATAGATAATTGAAATTACTTCAGTTAACTAAATAGGTATAAATTCTCCTTTAACTTTATAGAACACGAGCTTATTGGCGCGCTACAGGCGCTGAAACTTGGCGCTGCTGTTTCCCCCAAACCTCCCGTACCCCTACCTACCCCGCCCCACCTGTGGGGAACAAACAGGTTTTCAGAAGGAGGGTGGATGTCTTCCCTACCCTCCCGTTCCCTACCTACCCAGCCCCACCCGGGGTGGAAAAACCGGTTTGAAGGGAGTGGGTGGCTGTGTCATGTCTCCCTTACTGTCACCTGGGGGAGACAAACAAGGTCCACTCTGATATTATTATTGTAAATTGAAATGCAAGCTACATGCAGACATACCACGGGAATATTAAATTGGTTACAACTCGTTACCAAATTCGTCGTAGTTTCTGAACACATCTTCAAGAGGACTGATACGTAGTGGTAGATGTTTACAATATATATGCTAAAGCTACATTGAAAATGAACATGGAGACGCATGGGAAAATATTCACACTTGATAAGTAGAAAGAGCAGGAAGGAGCAGTGTTCCATTTACAAATTTTCTTTATTTCTATTTTATATGCTTCTCTGAAATAAGTCAATTGAGCATGTATATATATATATATATATATATATATATATATATATATATATATATTTATGTATATATATGTATATATATACATATATATGTCGGTATATATATATGTATATATATATATAATTTATATTATATATATAGTATATACGTATATACATATACATGTATATATTTGTTGATGAATGATTTTACATTCCCTCAGTTTCCCTTCGGAAGAGAGAGAGAGAGAGAGAGAGAGAGTGCACTGCAACGCCTCTTGCATTCTCTTGTTATCTTGCATATGCATGTGAGAGAAGTCATATGTTAGGCGTTCAGCTGGCACATCCCTGGGTCAGCTAGCATACGGCGCATTTGTCTTGGTGCAATTTGTGTGGACGGCTTAGTGCTTCTCTGAACTCGCCTAACATTGCCATGGCCAGCGCTAGTCTTGGCGAACCAGTGAGAACTTGTTATTTCAGTGTTCATAGGTTTTTCTGCTGTCTTCTCGAGAAAACTCTCTCTCTCTCTCTCTCTCTCTCTCTCTCTCTCTCTCTCTCTCTCTCTCTCTCTCTCTCTCTCTCTCTCTCTCTCTCTCTCTCAAACGGAAGACAGCAAAATGTTCTCTTAGTGTCAGACTGCCATGAAATTCTTTAGCACCATATACATTTATGAATATATATATATATATATATATTATATATATATATGTAAGTATGTATGCATATATATATAATATATACGAGTATACATATATTTATATAATATGTATATATATATATATTTATATTTATATATATACATATATGTGTGTGTGTGTGTGAAGGGGTAGGAGGGAGCTTGTACATTCGATTTTTTTTTCCTAACATATCTACGTTATGGAAATATATTTTAAAGGATTCCATCAAACAAACCACCGCAGGAACTTGTTCCTATAAAAAAAAATCCAAAATTATACAGACACTCAATTAACACTTAAATTTGTTGACGTTACACCAAACAGGAGTGTGAATTAAAAATCACGTCTAAGGAAAACATTGAAAACTCTCGTGTGTTATAGAAGCAATTATTTCTCTGCTTATGGTTTTGCGCATTTCCTACCTCAAATTCTATTTCAGTGCTGATCTTATCAAAGTATATTCTGCCTCCCCACTCAAACTGTATTTCTGATATAAAGTTATATTTCTCCATTGCCTATTTGAAAAGACATTTCGGTTATTCCTAAATTTTTATATTTATCCCTTTTCCAAATATTTGAAAATATATTTCCGGTCTCCTCATTTCAAATGATATTCCTGTACTTGCCGTTTCAGATTATATTTCTACATTCCCCCTTCTGAAATATATTCTGGCAGGTTGTACCCTACTGCAGTGTGCAAAGGAGAGTGTAATTCAGGCCACACGCGGCCCCTAAAGCAACCAATTACTCACGCCAGGCAAAGGCATTCCCTGCGTGGGTTCATATGTCACTGTTCGACGCAGAGTCACCAAAGCGGATTGATTTCGGATGCAGACGTGGAAAGAAATAGAGAGTGCGGCGTCCGGGCGATGACTGATTTCTCTCAATAAAGAATGAGCCGGGAAAAGTCATTCTTAATCTGCGCTGTATGGGAGGAAATACCAGAAAGAGAAGCGTCCGTGTGTCTGACAAATTGCTTTCTGTCCCAAGGGATTTTTGTGTCCACCGAGTGTGCAACGTGGGCAGCGCGACTTTGGGAAGTTCATATGTCACAGATGCTATAAACTGGAATCTAAATTACTCTTTCTGTGTGCGAGAGAGATCATATTTCGAACGTGCTTACTCAGTTTTGATCCCAGATTTCTCTTGCATATGTAAAAAAGACCACGTCAAGGTCATAGGCTGCAGTGGCTCCAAACTAAAATCTGAATGGTTCTTTCTGTGTACGGGAGAATGTGAAGGTGTTTCTTTTATTTCACTTTTTACCCTTCGTATCTCTTGCGTGTTCATATACAAACCTATGAGTCAAGTAATATTGGGCTCGGTCTGTGTTTAGGCAGGTGACCACCATTGAACACCAGACACCTCTGGGGCACTGAGCTCCCGTGATCACTTGTTGGGTGTAATGGTCATGCAAGCAACCCCACCTCAAATTTACAACAGGCCAGAAGACTCTGGTGTGAGCTGGAGTGGGTCTCTTCGATTCATCAAAAATTCACAGTTGCTTCAGTATCAAGGCAGCAGTGGCAATTGGGTCAACTTTTTTACATAAATCAGTCAGTAATGTAGTAACTAAAAATATTCTAGATATGAAGTCTGAAGATTCTGTGCTAAAAGTATTTGATACTTTCTTAATAACAAAATGCTAGAGAAAAATGTCCTATAATTTCAAGTATACTACATTTGCAAAAGGGGTCAGAGTTAGAAGAGCAGGTGATGGATTTTCCTAGATAGTGACCCCAACAAAGCTTGGGGGGTCGTTATCTAGGGCTAATATTTCTTAGGGGTCATTATCTTTATGTTATTTACAGTCTTTTGTTTATGTTTTTACGGTCATCCCTAACGGGTTTGTGCTAAACACGCCGCAAAGGTGGACACATACCGGGATAAAACCCCTGGGGTCACTATCTAGGAAAGATCCCAGGTGAAATTTTAGATGATAAAAAAAAAGATTAGATTACTAACTAAAGTTAACAATAATAAGTTGCAAAGAATAGTGAAGTCGTGAGTTTTAAAAGCAACCATAAATGTTATGAAAAATTAAATTGTACATGAGCGAAAGTTTGAGTGACATATGATATGTCTGACGATTAAAGGAACTAGAGAATTGATTACAACTGATTATGAGAAGTTATAAGGACTCGTGTAAGCTTCAAGCAAACCTAAAACTATAAAAGGCTACCATAAAGACGAGTAAAAAACTGAACAGTAAAAAAGACGCGAGTTTCAAGTATGGCTGAAATTACTGATAACCAGGAAAGTAGAGAACTGAATTATGGGAGGCACTGAAACGTGAAAAATGTAAGCAACTCTAAAAAGATAAGTATGGGGGAAAAAGGAGTTGCAAAAATATTTGAAAGACAAAGTGTAGAGCATATTTCATATTTTGTAAAAGTGATGACTTTGACAGTAGATTCAGTAGAGGTGAAAATTAGCGGACTACGAAAGAACATTGACTGCATTACCGGAAGAAATATGCATTGAAGGCATCTATTTATTTAACAGAGGTTTTTTACTATAAATCTAATCGTAATTCTTTGGCCACACACTGACGGAGGCAAAAGGGTACAGTCAGGACTTATATATATTAAAAGCAGATACTCAGTTTGCATTTATGGTTAATGACTAATAACAGTGATACAACTTCGGCCATTGGTGTTCAGAGAAAATATTTTTTCCCGTAGCGGGTTAGTGCCGTCAGTGCTTCCATCGTGCCCTAGATGCAACCACTTTGTAACCGTTTCCTTCACCTCCACTCCCGTTCCCTTTATTTACTCTTTACTCTTGCTGTCCAACCACTCCAACTCCCTCTTTTCACTATCGTAAGCGCTGAATGGCTGAAAATGCTCCTTCAGTGCCTGGTTCTGTAGCCAAGTTTCAGAAATCAGTCATTCAGAGAAAATTGTCCAACACTTCTAATTAGCATTAACTTTTAAATGATGCTGTTATTTCCACTGACTGGGAACCAGATGGAAATTGTATATTTATGAATGATTTTTTTTTTATTTGAGTGAGTCCTGAAATGAAGATGCGCCGTCATAACTTTTCCGTATTTAGTATGCTAAAGCCAAGCGGCTACATAATCTGAATACTAAACTCGTCGGTACAAATAAGTCTAATTAATTATGATTCTACACAAACGTACATTAATCTGGATAATATGTTATCGCATGTGATTAACAGCTCGACTCGAGTTAATTATGCAAATATCAATTATTTATGCTCGTAGTCATTATGATCTGTAAAATGGAAAGCGGTTTCGCGCATTTAGTGTTTGCGCAACAATGGCCTTCTCTTTGTTGGGTGAAGAGGTAAAATGAATGGGTAATCAGTGCCCTAATGCCCTTTTCTAGCCCTGCCCCGAAGGTAACAAGAAAGAGAAAGGTCAAGGGAAAAGGATGGGGCAGAACCCGCCTGAAGGATGGAAAATTATGGGTCAGGAAAAATAGAAGTAGGATCGAGTTCCAACGATTATTATTATTATAGAAACCTTAGCAAGCCTTCGCAGAACTGAATACCGATTTTACGATAAGGGAGGAAAATTAATTAGACAAAGATAAACCAACTGAAACAGAACGAAAACGCTTTAGCAGAATGAAGAGAATACAGAGGGATGAAAATATACTCGTACATAGATGGATGCAGATGATACACGTCAGAAAAAGCTTAAGTAATTTAAATGGTTCCTCGTGATAAACCCTGTGCTAGTCTCTGGACAACCAGTTATAAAATACGACTCGATTTGATATGCCACGGGGTATCCAAGAAAAATCAAATTAGAGCAGCGGATTGATTACCATGGAAACATTTGATAAAACGATTAGGTGCCCGAAGGTCATTTCCGAGTTACCAAAAATTTCCAAAAACAATCATTAAGAAACATTCGGTTATCAGCAAATTCTCTAACTTGGCAGTACAAAACAAGGAATAACTATAAGATACTTGATAATAAGAATTAGGGGTCCATGGCATGATTTTTTTTTTTTTTTAAGAAATTAGTTTTTAAAACTTTTTCAACAAATTTTTTATCACTTGTTGGCAGCCTTTTATGACCGGGGTTCCGGTAGCGTTTTCCCGAGATGTAACCGAGTACTGGGATCTTTCCCAAATTGAATTTTCTTGAAAATAATTTCATTAAATTTCCCACACCCAAATTACATGAAGGATACTAATCTGACCCAACCTAACCTAACCTAACCTAGGGGTATGGCAAAAAATCCGTTTCTGGTGCAATACTAGCACACATCTCAGGAATTTGCGTTCCGGTAACTACATCACTCTGAATAATGAACACGAAGAAACTTCGAAGAAAAGTACGTCTAGATTCTATAAGAGAACACGTGACTCATGCTCAAAGAGCATTGGTTCGTTGCTTCGTTAATCAAAAAGAATCTGGTCTCAAGTTCTTCTGGTTTTCCGAGTAGTCAGCCTTTTCCTGTTTGGAGATTAAATGTGTTGGTAAACACCGACTTATTCTCTCTTACTGCCACTAGAATGCAGCAAAATGTACTCTGTCAAATAAATACAATCACTTAATAAAAGAGAAAGAGAGAGAGAGAGAGCCTCGACGAGGTAATGGCCACCGCTTCCAGGTTGAAATCATTCGTAAGGATCTGTTTCATCATCAGCCACCGTGTTCTGACAGCATGGTCAGGATATACGCTCAACGACCATCTCAGAAACGCAGCAGCAGAGACGAAATCATTGTGCCGATTCCCTATCATAATAATTCGTCGAGAGTAGCGCGAAGGGAATACGTTCGTGACTTTCCCCGGGTATTCCTTGGTTTGCATTTTCATCGTTGCGCTTCCGAACTACGTTATTCTTTCATCTGTGCTCATTTGCAATTCATGAATTCTCCGCAGAGGGTTACGAGGAGAGGAAATTGTAAAGGGCGTGCAAAATGCTTTCGTGTTCTTTTATTTAAGACGATGCAGTTTCAGCGGAAATTAGGTGTCTGACATTTCATTTCGTTACATTTGCAATATCTTTCAACGATTTTGCATAGTATGAATAGATATTTAAGCGTACTCACATGCATCAGTACAGTCAGAATAGATGAAATATACATATTGACAGACAGATAGATAGTGAGGGAGAAAGAGATTTCCAATAGGAAAGATTAGGCTTCTATGAAACTGATATGAATAAGACTAGCGTACAGTAGGCGCATGAGGATTGTAAGCTAACATCATGTGTCATAGCTAATGGTTGGTATATATGTATATATATATATATATATATATATATATATATATATATATATATATATATATATATATATATATATATATATATATATATATATATATATATATATGTATATATATATATATATATATATATATATATATATATATGTATATATATATATAATGTGTGTGTGTGTGGTAATCGGCTGATACCATGCCATTTAATCAGAAAGATTCATGTGTGATTTGTTTTTTTGCTTATGTGAGTATGTGACAATAAGTAGGTATCTTATACTTGATATCTTCAGTCTGAAAAAACACCAGCAATTTAAGGCTGTCCCTTTTTTCAGTGCCATTCGAATGTTACTAAAATAGATGAATTAATAATCACGTATTCTCTGATAAGAACAAAACGAAAACAAAAGAATACCAGTGTCCTAGATATACTGTAACATGTGTCATTTGTAAAAGCCAAGTCTATCGACTGGCGTTAATTAACCGCTGGGTTCCAGACGGCGTTTCCAGCCGTCGACTTCTCTCTGGACACTCGACTGATCCTTTCCGTCGAGTGCCCAGAGAGATGGGCCAGATAATGCACATACACTGTTGCTTATGTAAACTTCAGATGTGTCTGTTGGCTGAGAGCTCTTCATGGCCGTCTTCCCTTAGCAACGCATTGGCCAATCAGAGGTATGGTTGTAATTTACTTGTTCTCTGTGACGTTTAAATGAATTCCGCGTTCGTTTATCTTGAACGAAATTACATCTTTCGTGAGTAATTAATTTTGCTTCGGGATAATGTTATCCCCTGTCACTAGGTCAGAGTAATTTACACTTTGCTGTAAATACAGTAGATAGCTTGACAGACAGAATTAACCTCAGCAATAGTAATTTATGTAAAGAGATTTGGTCTCTCTCCTGGAATTCATTTTCCCCAGGTTCCGAGGTCAAATTTCAAGATAGAACTTCAACACGACAAACATCATCCTGAGCTTTAATTTGCTACAGAATTAAAGGGCGCGATCTCTATTTCTCCCGTGCAGAGTACCAGTGCTGGATCAGGAAAACTCGTCAGAGTACTAAAAAGATCGTTCTACGAGTCTAGGAAACAGGAAAGCTTACTTTGTGAGCCACCTTAGCCACGAGCTCAAGTTCCCTTGCTTCGTGGTGCACGCAAGTACACTTTTCTCTTATTATTCATTTCTTTATTTATTTTGGGGGGTGGCTGCTATTAATTTATGTATATATGTACTTGTCTATTCCTGTTTGTTGTTTATTAATTAATTCATTATATTTGTTATTTGCCGTTAGTTATTTCTATTCAGATTTACTTTTATAACAAAAGATCTCCAATAATGTCAGCTACCCAGAAGGCTCATCAGCAGTGTACCGAACATCCCAACACATACAACGTCATTCTTCTTTACCTTGCACACTCTCTCATGCTTCCCGGATGTTAATGCCCATCATATCTAGCACCTCTTCCACTCCATCTATCCTGTACTTTCTTAGTCTTCTCTGTATCCTTCATCATTATACATTGGAACGGTTATTCTACTATCCCGCCCATTCGTAATCTTCACTTCATCCAGGTATAGTTTAAAAACCCTGGGTAGCGTACTAATAACGCTATCAATACCGTACTGTAATCCCATCAACTCCTGATATCATTCCATTCTTGAGCCGCTAAACTGGCTACTTTATGTCCTCACCACTATCTTCCATAAGCATTTTCAAGCTTACAACTAAATCTTTCCACTCTTGCAATATTCAGCTTCTTTCCTTCTACTGCAATCACTTCTGGCCGCATCTCTCCATTTGCATCTTTTATTCTGAGATTCATTTGCTCCTCAACCTTCCTCTTTGCACTAACTTCCCCATAAAACAACTCCTTATGCTCCCAGAAGTTCTTGTTCCTCTCTCTCTCTCTCTCTCTCTCTCTCTCTCTCTCTCTCTCTCTCTCTCTCTCTCTCTCTCTCTCTCACTTCCTTTTTGACCACCCTATCCTTCCTCAAGTATATCATTATACTTTTAATGCAGCTAGACCTCGATTAATCTTTTTTTTAAAGCTAACGGCTTATTTCTCTCATCCTTATTCCTATCCTCCTATACCCAAAAACACTCCCCACTGACCCTATGTATTCATGCTTATATTTACATATGTGTACAAAACCCGTCATGATCAGCAGAGTGAACTGTTTTGAGTTTTTTAAATGTTGTAATGAATTATGATAAATCAGGTCATCTTTAAATGTGTAACCATGTTCGTACATAACTGAAGATATGTGACAATATTATAAAAGTATAAATTACCGGTATTGTTATATGTTGAGAAACGCAAATTAGCATCATCTGTCCTATATTCGACCCGGATGCATAACGAAAGGCTAACATGTATTACAGTTATAGCAATTAATATTCTTTGTCTCCTGTGTTTGTTGTAAAGCGACAGAAAATCAGAGGCCTTTCAGGCTCGAGTAATAGATGCTCGTTTGCAATTAATCTCAAACAGATGATGAATAGACATTTGATAGTGCACATATGAAATTAACATATTCCGCCAGTTGTTCCTGCAGGTAAATCCTCTGCTAATTGGTGGCCTCTTTGTGAACCATATTCTTGTATGAGTGCTTTAGCCTCAAACTGAACTCGTTATTTCTCTCTCTCTCTCTCTCTCTCTCTCTCTCTCTCTCTCTCTCTCTCTCTCTCTCTCTCTCTCTCTCTCTCTCTCTCTTCTGAGAGACGAATAAGGACGAATGGACATTATCCCTGAGATCCGGTATGCCACTGTTGCAGAGAATTATGCACTTATTAGGTAGACGACTGCTGTTTGTCTCATCTAGGACTAGGATAGAGAGAGAGAAAGAGAGAGAAGGAGAGAGAAACCCAAACATGAACTTTCATTGCTCTCTAAAATTGTACACCATCAAAGCGTGAGAGCCTCGCCGAGGCAATCTTCGCCTCACGGTGGCGAAAGGTAGGGTCTGTGGCTAGCAGCCCGACCCCTAACGAAATTGCTGAAACCCATAATGGGCAGCACATTTGGACCATTACCTTCAAGAAAAAAGAGGTGTTTAGACTAAATATACCGTACATATAGATGGATATATAGACAGAATGCATTCTCCTTTATTCACATCAGTTTATGGAAGTCACTTGTCACTGCCCCAGGCCTTTCCTGAAAAAACAGATGCCAGGCCAAAATATGAAAAAAGAAACAATCATTCATGATAAAAAAAAAAAAAACCGCTGCCGTGATGATATCCTCTTCAAATTTTAAAGTTGATTCTTTATGAACGTTCCATGACCGGGTTTTCCCATGACTTCCATTTTTTTATAGGAAAACTGATAAAGGTCTTTACTTTGCCAGGTGAGATTATATATACACTCATGTCACTTTCAACCCCGAGTAAAAAGGAGTGTTTAAGAAAAACAAGTATAACATGCGCCGAAGTTTCTTCGGCGCAATCGAGTTGTCTGTACAGCGCATGATGAAGGCCAGCGAAAATAGATCTATCTTTAGGTGGTCTCGTTTAATGCTGTATGAACCGCGGCCCATGAAACTCTCAGCCGGCCGTGGTGGCCTGTGTTGATGCGTTGCCAGAGGCACGATTATGGCTAACTTTAACCATATTCAAATAAAAACTACTGAGGCTAGAGGGCTGCAATTTGGTATTTTTATGATTGGAGGGTGGATGATCACCTTAACAATTTGCAGCCCTCTAGCTTCAGTAGTTTTTAAGATCTGAGGGCGGACAGAAAAAAGTGCGGACGGACAGACAAAGCCGGCACAGTAGTTTTCTTTCCAGGAAAATAAAAATCAAACTTGCAACAGGCTATAAGTATCTAATGCGAATAGTAGCGAATCGTAATGAGGTGCACTAGCCATTATTAAAGGATTTGAGGAAAATGGGAGCCTCTATGGGACAGTATCTAAACTGAAATATCGAATGTCAAGGAATGAAATGCATATAATTTTTCTTTAATTTCGTTGATGTTACATGCTGAAATTTGTCCAGTTTTTATAATCAGTAACATCTCGTCAAAGGAGTAAAATTAGGAAAAACATTCAACACATCCATCCCTATTTACCAGATGAATTAAATTGAAAATTGGTTATACAGTATGTACCTTGTGATGTCAATGGGATGGAAAGATTGCTGCTCAGTCTTCGATGTACAAAGCTAGGGAGAGTTTCTTTGATATCTGGGGACCACGTAATCAACAAAACCAAATGATTAAAAGAAAACAACAGGGAAAATTTTCGAGTTCCAGGCGACAGAATAATTACTGAAACAACGACTAGTTTCTTCAAAAGGGTTTTGTATTTGTAAGATTTTAATGGAAAAGACAATACTGACGTAGTCAGTTTTTACATCACTTTCTATATTTTTGAAAAACAATAAAGATAAAGATAAATTCAAAGATGAGGAAGTGGCTAGTAATTTCATATATTTTTATTTTCGAAACAAAAAATGCACAGTGAAATTCTACAGTTTTTGTACAACATTGTTATGCTTTTAAAAGACAACAGAACAACGTTTTGAGTGACAGACGATAGAGCATAAGGAAGAGGCGAGTCAATCCACAAGTACGAGTAGATTGTTATATTAGGTTAATGGCTTACGAGGTTAACAAACAATGAATTTATAACGTTTCCTAAAGTATTTTTGACCAGAGTAGATCACAGTGACAATTTATTATTTTAATACGTCAGTAAAGATAAGAGACGGAAAATCATTTACCCATTGTATTAAATTTAAAAATAAAACATGGATACCCACCAGTATACGAACTAACTGCCAATTTTCACTAACAACAGACGGCGATGATTAAAAAAATCATTATCGAAATTCTTCTGAATGTAAATACGGTAACTCGGGCACAGTAATGTCAATTAAAACATTATTTTCATTTCATTAAAAGCTTATTTTCCAAGTGATAGAATACCGGTAATTTGCAATTTCCATCTGCGCCACGATATTTCGGTAATACTTTTTTCCAAAATATAACTAAACTCAAAGCGACAACATTTTCATTGTTTGGTTTTTTTTTTTTTTTTTTACTGGCCGTTTCGGGGGGTTGGTTGGGTAGAAGGGTGGGTGGGGGTGGGGGATGCCTCTGGTAGTGGCATTTCATGTTAAAAAGACCGACGAAAAGTTTTCCAATATGGTGGCATCCATCCTTTAGAATTTTTCTAAGGTTTCTTGTTTTGTACTTTTTCAAATTTGGGTATTCTGTTCCATGGAAGCTTGCCATACAAGTTCATTACCTTTTAGAATAATAATAATAATGTAATAATAATAATAATAATATAATAATAATAATAATAATAATAATAATAATAATAACAACAACAGCAGCAAAATTATTCATATCAATTTCAGAATCCAGTCTTCTATTTATCTGTTGCCGTCATGTTTCGACGAAGATTTCCGCATTTCGTTTTATAAATTATCGGTCTTGATCTGTTCAGTTTAGTATCACTTTTGTTTTCGCCATCGTTATAATCAGCATCATCGTTATGATTTCACCTGATATCTTGCGACTCCACTGTTTTCACAAGAATGTTTTAGGTATCGGTTATACGGTGACACTTTAAACTCTTAGACACACACACACACACACGCACACACACACACACACACACATATATATATATATATATATATATATATATATATATATATATATATATATATATATATAAATATATATATATATATATATATATATATATATATTTATATATATTTATATATATATATACATATATGTATATATATATGAAATCAGACGAAAAATACGCTTATTAGGAAAAGGGGATTTCGATTGTTGGTCAGCAAAGAAAATCGGTTACCCAAACTGCGGTGCCACACATCGATGCAAAATCAATCTAACACTGAACTTCAGGCAACCATCCCCAGTCCCATTTCATAATCAATACTCAAGAAGTTATCTCTGTCCCAGATCTACCCCTTATTCCCCAACCTGGAAAATAAGAACGCCTCTGGGGCCTCCAATAAGGGAGTAGTGGTGGACTTCATCTCGCGACGGCGTCCCAGCCGTAGCTCTCAGCATCCCGGTCGGAAAGTAAATACGGCAGGATATTATTAACTCTTAGGAGTCCTTCGGGGTCCTTCGGACGTCAAATACCATTTATTGACTCGAACGGCTTATTGAGATCGCATTGATCTGTGTGGGGATGGGCCCGAGGCGTGCTGTTTGTTAAACAGAGAGGAAAAAGGCCTGGGTTCCTAATGTCGTTTTTTATGTAATTCGTGTTCTGTTTGGATAAAAATTATTACGTTGTACAACAATGGGGGAAGAAATTTCCATATTTCATGAATGAAAAGTGTTCCAATGTGCAGTTGGTTGCACTTCTACCCTGGAGGGAATTTTTCATAGATATTAGCACACATTAAAACTGCAAAAAATATTCACGCCATTTACATCACGTGACTTCTTTGACTTTTTCTATTGAAAATGAAAAACTAACGTAGCATTGATAGTTCAAATAAAGAAGACCATTTAAATGCGTTCTTGTGGGAGATGAGGTATAACTTCTCCCACACAGGAGTCCCATGCTCGATCCAGGACAGGAAAAACGCCATGGGCCCGTTTCATGAACAATTCAGTATTACTCTGTTGAATTTAACGTTGAATTAGGTACCTGATATTCAGTCGACTATTATAGGTCATACCCAGGGTGGAAAAAGGCATCCAAAACATGCACAGACACACACACACACACACACACACACACATATATATATATATATATATATATATATATATATATATATATATATATATATATGTATATATATATATATATATATATATATATATATATATATATATATATATATATATATATATATATTACAAAAAATCCGTTTGCCCTAACAGGGGGTTGGATCCATAAAGAAGGAAAGGCAACGATCGCTGCAGCAACCACACTTAAACTACTAAACAGTGGATGAACCCTTTTTGAAGAAAACTTCCACGACACTAGACGTTTCATAGACCTTCACAGGGACTCCAGCTGTGTGTCGAATACCAGTCGACACAAGACACTATACACTTCCATGTTGCACTGTGATTCACATGTACTCATGCACCGTAACACAAAGAATAGAACCTTTCTGAAAATGTTGATATTAACCACGTCCCTTTCTGACGAAGTAGTTCCTTGTCCCAGCCCGTCCCAGCACGCGAATTTTAGTATCCTCATTTCAGAGCGACGTAATTATGCGTAATTAGAGCTGGCTCTCTCGTAAAGTTTTAAACGAAGTTCTTGTTTTATTTGCTGCCGAGATTAATCAAATTACGGTAATGACACTTCTGTAATTTGGAGGAACATGAGATATCAACGAGAGAAATAAACTCGGTAAAGAACTTTAACAAAGATTTCTCGTGAACAAGTTCTGAACAAAATACGACTTATCTCGGGGAAGAGGAGAGAGCCAAGACAACGCTTCGGGTCGTGCTAGCTATCAAGTCAACTTGTTTTAGAAAAGAAGTTGGAGACCAAATTAAACCATTGATATCACTTACAAATCAAAGTTACAACCCTTAAAGAACAACCAAAGGAGGCAATATAATTTGAAGCGGCTTTGGTCGTTTTATGTGAAGTGTCGGCAATATAAAATCCATTTAAATGTTATGAAGAAGACGATTAATACTGGTCAGAGTTTGTTACATCTTACTGATGAGTAGCGATTTTCAGGATGCACACAGATAACCTGGGACCTAGAGAAGGCTCGTCCAGATACAGGGGTATCTTCCAATCGTCACAAAATATCAGGACTTCAGCCCAAGGCAGCCAAGGTCAGTCTCAGTGACCTTGGTTAGCCTCGCCCCTAACCACGTGGTAGAAGGTTCCCAGGGCACTCACACGGAACCAAGAATTGATTATTAATTATTTTTGAATCGGTGATAGGAACCATTTGAAAATGAAGAGGCCTTACGGAAGGTAGATATTATGAGTCGCTCTAATTAAATTGCTACGAAATACCTTTCTGTTTGACAAGGGGAAAATAAACAGGTAAAGATATCCTTTCAAAAGCGAACACGCTAATTTTCCCTGTGCGCTACTCAGAGACGACGCTAATCAAGACATCTTTACCGGTGAATGTTGTTACTGTACAGCTTTTTTTTTTTTTTTTTTGATAGGCAACCGTTTCATTCCCCTGGAATGTGTGACTTATCTTGTTCATCCTTCTTATGCTCATTCAGTAACCGGTGCTAACCCGGTGCCTGGAAACTCCTTCTGGAATCCAGCGGTTAATTAAAACCAGGTGATAGGCTCTGTTTATAGCAATTGTACGTGTCAGAGTATTCCTACTCTCTGGTGCCTTTTCATTTGCTATTCACTTTATTTGGATATTTCATGTTATGTTGTCATGGCAATCTTTTGAAACAGTGAACATCAGTATTATGATTTCTGATGTCTTGATATTCTGATTTTGACAGACTCATAATTGCACCACAGTCTCAGAAACATATATGAGTTTTTTTTTCATCCTTTTTTTCAGTATTACTCAAACTTCTCTCTGCACAGAAAAGATATTTATTTCGTGAAATCAGATGCAGAAAAAGAGCATCATCCAAGGTTCAGTTAACGAACAAAAATCGACCGCCATCGAAAAGAAGCGAGCAATAAAACCCATTCAAGGCTTATCTTGTAACTGAGTTACATAACGAAAGCATTCAGCTGAATCCACAACTCTCAGGTGCCAGCGTGAGATTAAAACAATGTCAACCAGAAAAGGCTCTCACTTTCTAAACCTCCATACATTACGATTAACATAGTTATCAAAGTACTCGGTGCCATTCCGTTTTCTCCCACAAACAACAAAAGACTGCCGTTTTTTTTTTTCGGTAGGTATCAATTTCAGGAACATTGTGATGAGGTAACTTTACGAGACTACTTACGTGCCATTTCTAGATTCCCTTAAGGCTCGCCCAAGGAATTTGATCTTCAATAAGAGTAAAGTTGAAAAAAGAAGTTGGACTGCCAGGCCGAAAAAAATAATCGTGGATCCACACCGAACTCGAGTCAATTTTTCCCAGAAATTTAGTGGAAAGTTGAAAGAGATTGTAGAATCTTCTTCTTTGCTTTCACTCAATCCGGCTGACAGTCGGAGAGACGAACAGACAAACGGGGCCGTTACATAACATCCCTTGGCTGGATTCGATAAACCTTAACCTAAAATTTTTAGGTTTTTGTTGCTACGACCTTGGCCCTCAGGCGGTCGGGAATGGCTGTCAGCAAAGGAATAAAAATACTGAAGATTAAAATAATATTCCCTATACTTCTCTGGTCACTGTATTTAATGACACTAAGAATTTAAGGCTGTTTCTTGCTCTTAAATATTTCTAATGCTGTCATTTTCCCACGATTTTTATGTAATATGTAAGTTGTATTTTACAGAAATATGAATTACGTTAAGTAAACGTTGTAATTATATGCACAATATCTAAGGTATTTAGATATTTCTAATTATATTTTCCTGCGCACTAAAATAGAAACATAGGAAAGGTGCAAACAGAGAGCCTTGAATATCGCTTCATTGTCGCACTGGCTGGAAAAATTCAGAGCAATCCGGGGAAACGAAAATAGAGGAAAGAATAAATTCATATCCTTCCTCGTCCTTGAAAAACTCATTTGAGGTGCTGGACGACTCGGCGACTTCGAATTTTCCCAATATTCGCTTTAGATTCGAAAAGTATCGAACTTTGCTGGTTTAAAAGAGAGAGAGAGAGAGAGAGAGAGAGAGAGAGAGAGAGAGAGAGAGAGTCAAGAGCAGTCCTGAAGTTTGGGGAAAGTTAATAAAGAGTTTCAAAATTCTGGGGGAGAGGGACTTGCCGAAACGGTATGATAACGAAAGTTTTTTTTTTTTTTACTTGATGTTTTGACCTGGAAATCCACTTGGGGAAGGGTCAAGGTCTTCGTCAAATCATTCCTAAAATCTTGAGTTCTGCCGAGTAAGAAAACGAAATTACTGTATTTTTTATAAGGCTCGAACTTTTCTGTATATTTTTGGTGGCATTTACTTATAACTTAATAAAGCTCATAGTATTCGCACTCAAAGGTTTTTTTTATTGTGTCCGGCATAAGGCCGTGTCAGCTAATCTGTGCTTCTAGCTTCACTCATCGTCCGAACTTATTTCCCGTTACTTATCAGATCGATCTGTTTACGTTGTAGTTGACGGCGCTACATCTGCTCCTTTCCTAATATCTGATGGTGTTCCACATGAGTCTATTCTTTCCCTCTCCTTCTTCCTCTTGTCATCAACGGCATGTTTTAATTACCCTCTTGTCCTACCCATCCACATGCAGATTATTTAATCTTTGGTGTTTGACGCCAGTCTTAAAAGATCAGTAAAAGGAGAGGAAAATGTTTAATTAACTGATTAGTTCATTAAAATTTTTCCTCTCCTTTTCAGCCATCTCTTGAAACGTTTTTTACGTCTTGCTTTGTTTGCTGCTAACGAATTTAACGGACGAAACTTGGTTCCTTGTAAAGCTTTCAAGTCCATTAAACTCCTCCCAACCTCTCTTTCTTCATTCTCTACCTCAACCGTTCTGTTTCAGAATTTGGCAAAGCAACCCTTATATTCATT
Source organism: Macrobrachium rosenbergii (assembly GCF_040412425.1). Taxonomy (NCBI): domain Eukaryota; kingdom Metazoa; phylum Arthropoda; class Malacostraca; order Decapoda; family Palaemonidae; genus Macrobrachium; species Macrobrachium rosenbergii. Next base: position 18,869,721 of record NC_089741.1, on the reverse strand, counting down.
AATAATTTGGACTCGGCAGTAGTCAGCAAAGTTCGGAAGGATCTCATCTTGAGCCTCGGTAAGTCTGCTTCTGATAAGGGGGATGTGCTCCTTAGCTGGTGTTCGTATTTCTTGGAGTAGCTCTAAACTCTTAGAGTAACTCCTCCAGACCCATGTGGGACTTATCCGTCCTTGTAGGCAATACTGTTCTCATGTCCGGGTAGGCAATTTGCACCGCAATTCTTCTTGCTAAAAGCGAGTCAGAGACTCTATGTGTTCAATGACCAAGTTTTCAGTTTGCGCTCACTTCAACTCAATTGCAAGGTCGCATCCCTCTGATTGCTCTTTAGTTAGCTTTAAGCTTGGCCTATTCTAAGAAAAGGAAAAACAGAGAGAGATCCATTGTCAGATTCGATTGCAAGAGATGGTAATCACCTATGAATTGGGTCACTAATTCTGGAGGAGAAACGCCAATTACCACTGGATTTGCCTTGCGGAACAATAGACAATATACAGTATATATTGCCTTCGATCCTTTTGTTATACTCAACTCCTCCATTTTGTTAAAGATAAAGTTCAAACATGCATTTCTGATTGAGAGTTTTATTTTATTTTTTTTTTTTTTTGTCTTCTCCTTTTGATATATTCGGTTTTTCTTTATAATCATCATACATTTATCATATGTTCCAAATATTAGTCGAAACTAGGCCAGACGTTTCAGATATTCAACTCAAATCATAACGTTTCGAAGCTAACACATTTTAAAAATTAAGAATGGTTTCACATACTAGATATTGTTTTTAATCATTCGACAGATTATTTTATATATTTATCAAAAACTTAAACCAGATTACCGAACAAAATATATGTAGACTTTCTGAATTATTACATTAAAAATGAAGATTTGCGCCCGCTCAAATAAAGTTTGCATCATTCGTGTTTTGGCAATAAGTTTCGTCAAAAGTTTTGAGGACAGCCTTTTCAGCAGATATTTTTATGAAGCTGAATTTGATTTATGGCCTTGCGCTCGAACGGAATTTGAAAATAGGAATGTTCTATTTAAGTAAAATTATTTCTATATTTTGTCGGAAATCTATTTTTTCGAGGTAACGCTTATTATGTCGCACCGTTTTTTGGAAGAAAAATCCGCAAATGGAAATGATATTCATTTACGTCAAAAAAAATGAAAAGAAAGACAACAATCATATTTTTCATAACATTTTGAAAGTTCTGTAATTTGAATATGAAGTTATTCCCATCGCAAAAACGCGTTGAAGAACATTTTTCGTCGCCATTTGAGTAAATTGTTGCTCTTTTGCTTTGTTGTGACCTAACTATTGCTAAAAATGATAGAAAGAGTCAGCGTGTTTCTTTGCTACTGAAATATCCACAAATCAAAATTTTGAAACAAAAGTGATGGGAAGGACTTAGAAAAAACCATACTGTGAATAAAACAAAGAAAATATCTCTTGTGTTTCAAATGTTGGCACTTTGAAACTACCTGTGTAAAAGAGGAGCAAATGCAAAAATGGAGGGCTTATCGAGGGAAAACACTCAAATGAAACTGAAAAGCGCACTGCATACCTCCCCCCCCCAGTATCGGACTCTGTAGGCACGATCAAGTGCTTGCAGCTAGACCGTATATGGTTTTAAAACTCTTGAATCCATATATCTGTTTCAGCTGGGCCTTTGAGATGGGATTGCAAACCCCCTATCCTTCTTCACCATAGTTAAGACTAATTCACTGTTTAGGAAACAAAGGAGCAATAAGATTATATATATATATATATGTATACAGTATATATATATATATATATATATATATATATATATATATATATATATATATATATATATATATATATATATATATATACATATACATATACATATACATACACGTGTATGTGCTGCTCTTATACACACACAGAGAGAGAGAGAGAGAGACCTGACATACACACACACAAATGTATATGTATATATACGTGTTTGCTCTCTTACACACACACACACAGCCGGAATGCTGCAAGCACTTACAGTTATGAATCTCATTGCTCCTTTGTTTCCTAAACAGTGAATTAGTCTTAACTATGGTGAAGAAGGATAGGGGTTTGCAATCCCATCTCAAAGGCCCAGCTGAAACAGATATATGGATTCAAGAGTTTTAAAACCATATATATATATATATATATATATATATATATATATATATATATATATATATATGTGTGTGTGTGTGTGTGTGTGTGTGTGTGTACAGTGTGTGTGTGCGTTCGGGGATGGCGCTTCTTTTGCCGTTTACCCTTTGATTACAACAGACCAAATTGATACCTGCACAAACACACACACTCACATACACACAAACACAGAGTTGTGGGGGCCGATTTGGGAGGATCATGCTTCATTTGCGCATTACCTTTGAGCACAAAGGACTACGAAGATAGAATTTTGACAGACCTTGTTTTGCTTTGCAGCCGTGTTGTTGTGTCTCGCTTAATTGGCGAACGCTGTTTGAAAACTGTTTTCGTCCGGGAAAACTGAACGCACTCTGAAAACAGTTTTCATCCGATGCTGTTTTGTTTACTACTTTGCGTTTCACATGAGAGCTTTTCGCTCTAATGCGAGTTGCTCTTCTGCTGCGCCTTTGTTTTGCAGGACTCGGTCTTTGCTCTTGTGTGAGTAATGTTGTGTAATGCGACTATTTCTACTCCCATTAACAAAATGATAACAAAGGAACATTAATAATAATAATAATAATAATAATGATAAATTTCGGCACATCTTGCCATCTGAAGAACACTAACATCATTTCCTTTGGGTAAAAATTGAAGTAAGTGCATACTAGGCTCAGGCGCCTGAATATTGATTGAGAAGATGAACGTAAATACCAAACATGCGTATGTATCAGCGTGTGTATGTGTGTGTGTGTATAGACAGATAGATATTATAAAGCAACACCATTTCCGTGTGTGTGTTTTTGTATGTGTGCAAGAGAGATTTGGTCATCGCTGTGGCCTCGAGTTTCTTTCCAAATCGTGTTTGCAATGCCTGTGCTTGAACCAACTGGATTAGTTGTCAGTTTTCCGTCATATTAAGCAACAACGTTCACTGACTTTGGAGTTTTTGCGAAAAACTGGAGCATTGCTGAATTTCAGAACTGTTTATACTATTCTCCTAGCGCACGATACGATACTGGGTGATGAACAATCATCACCATCATTGGCATTATCATTTACGTCTGACGTTTTACGTCAGACGAGTTACCTGGATTCAAATCCTCCAGGACTTATTCGGATTCCTTCCAAGGAACTCTCGTTACCTTTCATTGCCTCTTATTTTCCACTTTCGTTACACCTTTATTCCTTTCCTTATCATTGTTAATATCATTGTTATTCAGTACGACCTCAGATTCAGTGGGAACAGTGCAAAAGAGCCTTCCATCTGCGAAGCTAAAAACCAAGTTTCAGTATCATAGCTAAAAGGTAATACTCCACTTTTAAGCCTAACGTCACGAAGCACGGTGCCAGCCTCTCTCACCATTAGTCCCAAGGACTAAAGTCTTTAGACCTTGATAAAGTATGCAGAATGAAGGTACGTTGGTCTAAGCTTCAGGATGGTACGTCACGTTCTTGGGGTCGGGACCTGCCGCCTCTACCATCATTTTTGACGGCTTGGGTACACTTGCATATGGATAAAAAATAAATAATATTAACAGGTAAAACTAAAAACATCAAGGCTCTCTCTCTCTCTCTCTCTCTCTCTCTCTCTCTCTCTCTCTCTCTCTCTCTCTCTCTCTCTCTCACAAATGAACTGCCAGTGTTACACTGCCCCTTTAAGTACATTTTGAAGATTACCATTTTTCAGTGAATATTCCATATATTACGCCACTCTTGTAATGCGATTTTCTCTCTGTCTCTCATGTATAAAACAACTTATTAATAAAAATAGATCATTTACACATTTGTCCAGGATGTTCTTTTCAACAGATTTCTCTCTCTCTCTCTCTCTCTCTCTCTCTCTCTCTCTCTCTCTCTCTCTCTCTCTCTCTCACACACACACACACACACACACACACACACACATATTGTTGCTCTACCTCTTTTCAGTAATATCAGATCAATTACACATTTTGCTTTGAACATTCTTTTCTCTACTCTCTCTCTAACAGCTGCTAAAATTACGAGACTTCTTTTCTGTAAAAAAATTTTTTAATGTCTTTTGAAGTGACTCTCATTCTCTCTCGAACGTTCTTTTTTGAAGTGTCCTATGAAGGAATCTTAATTTTGGAGCTCCTTTCTCCTTTCCCGTGACCGGAGTTCATTAGCTCTCGCAACAGACGAAAACAAACCTCATGGAAGGCTCCGCGTGAAAGCTTACTCCCGTCAAGTATAATAACGTCCCTCCGTAATAATGTTAAAACTCCGGGTGACCAAAACTAATTACCTCTCATTTTCCAGGAAGGGCTGTGACGAGGAAGCTTGCGGGAAAGGGGAGTTGTGTTTCGTTCACTTTTGATAATAATTATCTGTAAAAGTTTCTTCAGTGTAATATAAAACCTGTTTTGTTTACTCACGCTGTTTGAGTACTCGAATTAGTATGCTCGAAGGCGTTTTCGCCCAACTGGCATCATAAATAAATTACCAGGATTGACTCATAATTAAAAACACGGTATTACCAAGAACATCAATACTTGCCAAGTCCTGAAACTTGCTGGAGTCATTAGCAATAAAATACAGTGGCATGCAATGAAATACAATGTGCAGTATCCTCCAGAGAGTTTAACTTGACTAAGAATTTGCTGAATGAAGTAGTTCTATAACCAACACTCTTCTGTGGTTTTTAATCATTCATCACAGACTTCGAAACAAAACCGAGACCGACATTTTCCAATCTTTAGAAACGTGTAGCTAACTTTATCAGCATATTCTAATAAACCTTCTGGACATGGTGGCAGGCAGCACAAGTCTCTACAGAATTAATAGGCAGGAACAGTCTGGTGAAGAATGGAATGATAACGACACCTTCAAAATGAACTTTACCTCAGCTCGCTCCAAAAGGGTACAGAACTTCCATCTTGCCTCTAGCAGGAAACAGCGCGTGTCTGTACGTGCGCACGCGAAAGCAAATCCTATCAGCTTTATGTGAATATACATTCATTGTATTTTTTCAGTTCCAAAAATCGAAACAGCATCTATTTATTGTTATCAGTCAACATTCCCCCATTGGTCTTCAGATCAGGGCAATGTTTTCTATTTCTTCTTTTCATATTTACCATTATATCTGACCCTATTCAACAACGATTTTTTTTTATAAATGTCCTTCACAAACATTTAGGTTCATTCTTTCATTCTAATTATTACGGTTTAGCTTTGAAATTACCTTTATGTTTCACTTTCCCTTCAGTTTTATACACTGGCATTGTTCGATTAGATAAGGCGGTTAAATTACCCATCCCAACGGTCTCTGCTTTCAAAAACGAAATAGTTGTGATTACTTTCATGTTTGCATTACGGTAAGCAAGCATGCGGTAATTTTTTAATCATTGATGTTGACATCTGCGAAAATCTGAGCCATAAAATGTAATCGACATACGACATTATACATAGTAAGTAAACGTTGAAGCCGAAAGATGTTTCTCTTGTAGGATTTTTCCATAGAAAGATAAAAGAACAAATTAAATAACTTTTCAACTCTCTCTCTCTCTCTCTCTCTCTCTCTCTCTCTCTCTCTCTCTCTCTCTCTTTCTCTCTCTCTCTCTCTCTCTCTCTCTCTCTCTCTCTCTCTCTCTCTCTCTCTCTCTCACACAATGTTTATGATGTTTCGGTTCCATTAAAAGAACAAACATGTTCGCCAGAGGAAAAGCATATATCACTGCGTGTTCCCCTTTATGGAATCGAGGGCGAAGTCTTTTTTTCATCTATTTTAATATTTATAGCCACCCGTCGGTTTCCCACGGACAACGCGAAACAAATTAACACAGGAAATTATTTGCTGTATTATAACCATTTTTTCGGTGTCGAATTTGTCTTTAGTAATGAGAGGAATATTGTATGAACAAGTTGTGACCGAATCCTAGACACGTCAGAAATAATAATCTATACCTTTTTGTATTTTGAGGAATGTATATCTATAGATTATTATTATTATTATTATTATTATTATTATTATTATTATTATTATTATTATTATTATGATTATTATTATTATTATTATTATTATTATTATTATTATTATATTATTATTATTCAGAAGATTAATCTTATTCATATGGAACAAGCTCACTGAGGATACTTTTGTATTTTGAAGAATGTTTTATCTATTGATTATTATTATTATTATTATTATTATTATTATTATTATTATTATTATTATTATTATTATTATTATTATTATTATTATTATTCAGAAGATTAACCCTATTCATATGGAACAAGCTCACCGGGGCCATTGACATGGAAAGAATGTGGTGTTCACTAGAAAGAAAACCAGAATAACAGCGCCGTTTTTTGCATTTTCAGGATTATTACAGCGGTAATAACTAAATGAGGAATTTTTTTATTTTCTTAGCAGACTAATTTTTTAAGCTGAGTTTAATTTTTGATTCACAGTACTGGACAGTATCTTTTATAGAAAACGAAAATCAATAAGACTTACAAAACAAAGACGTGCTACCTCATCCCAAAATACTTGTGAAAACTAGGGATAAGGTGTACAGGATGTATGTATGTGTGTATGTATATGTATATATATATATATATATATATATATATATATGTGTGTGTGTGTGTGTGTGTGTGTGTGTGTGTGTGTGTGTGTAGTGAGTGTGTGTGTGTGTGTTTGTTTAAGTATGTATGTATAGTTGCTGATCTAATACATAATTCCATCATGAGGGAAACACATTCCGAGATGGTACAGTCCACCAAAATTCTTGTCAGCAATGCAGAAAACAGTAATGAGGTAAAACAAAAACTCTAGCTATAAAGTATTATATAGCAACATGGCCGCCAACTGCAACGTTAGTGAAGAAGACCAATAAAAATATATTTCTTTCATCATCAAGCATCCAGTATCTGACAACCGTGACATACAGGTTGTGAAATATTTCAAGAGTGAGAGGACATTTCTGTTCTGACCCAGAAACCTTCATGCCGCCAACCCCTCCCCTCCTAGGTCAGTGCCACTGTACTCAACTAAAGGGTCAGGTCATATATCAATTCACTAGCTCTAGTGAGGACTGGGGACTCCATTCATTTACTCAAATAGGTGAGGCCATCCTCAGCTGCCATCTTGCAGGTCATCTAAGAAATGTGGTGATCAAAAATCAATTCAGGAATACCTGGAGAAAGGCTCCTTATTCCTGAACCATAAATAGGACACCAACATTCTGAAATGCTGAAAGCCCTTTACGTCGGTGGTATACAACCTCCGTTAAATATCTAGGTCATAGGTCATCTGCCATTAAATCCCCCCCCCCTTTTTATTTGTAAATACAACTTGCTCTTCTTCCGGGAAAAGGGAATTCATCTTTGCCTAAGATATATCCTTATACTTCAACTTTCCAGTATACACTTTCTCCCGCCGAAACCCTGAATAGTTTGACATTATTATTATTATTATTATTATTATTATTATTATTATTATTATTATTATTTCAGTAGGTGAAACCTATTCACATGGAACAAGCACACAGGGGACATCGACTTGAAATTCAAGCTTTCAAAGAATGTTGGTTTCAACCTCCCACCGCAGACCCCACACTGCAGCAGTAACTGATAATGATACAGAGCCAGTGATTTTTCATCACCCTTGGGGAGACGCGAACCCGCGGCATCTGAATGGCAGGCCACGACACTAGCCACTATACCAGGGGACTAGTAAACGAATGGAAGTCGCCATCAGAAAATGGTGAAACGACGAAGTCATTCAACAGTAGTAATAAGAAATCTAACTGTTGTTAAAAATATAAAAACACTGTAAGTTATGCATCAAAACATTGTAAAGTTATGCATAAAATAAGAAATTCAAAATGCAGTCAATATCAAATTTTAAGAGCCTCGCCGAAAAAGAAAAGTTCCCAGTGATTTTTATCAACTTCGTAGTATTTCCAGGTCTAATTTGATATTCATATATAATTTATCAATAATTACTGTCAGTTTCTGCTTAAATTAATGATAAACCATCCGAATCATATCAAATATTCATCTAGCGCTCATTAAACATACTCTAAACGTCAAGGTTTTTCGTGGCTGTTGAAATCATTATTACCGTTGTGGCCGACTTTTTATTTAATGTAACAAGGCCTTCCTATTTTTGGAACTAAAAAACTGATCATTATGTATCTAGGTTTCCTCAAATGCTGTAACGTTAACAAATATACCTAAGTTATTTTTTTTATTAGATACGTAACCAACACACACATACACACACACTCACATATATAATATATATATATATATATATATATATATATATATATATATATATATATATATATATATATATATATATATATATATATATATATATATATATATATATATATTGTGTGTGTGTGTAGTATTTCACGAAGACGGTTTTAATGGAGAAAAAGCTGTTTTATCCTAAATTTGTGGTCAGTTTTTCATTAATTTCCTGTAGGGTTTTCATCCTTCACTATCTACAGTAATGGTGACAAGAAAATCTTCAAATCCTGGAGTTGAAGTGAAAGAATATGATAAAAGATTCGAACAGTAACTGTTTCGATTGTACTTTAATCTTTTAACGAATAACAAGGTCTATAGAATGTATTCTATAGACCTTGACGAATAAGTGAACAAAAGCCATTAGAAGGTTGGTTTTTATCACAGGAGGGGAACCAAAAAGTAGCTCATTTGGAACTCGGTTTCTGATTGGTGGAAGGGTCAAGTGGGTGATCAGCTGTTATACTTGTAGGTTCACGCATCTCTCTCTCTCTCTCTCTCTCTCTCTCTCTCTCTATATATATATATATATATATATATATATATATATATATATATATATATATATACCGTGGATCCTAAATAGTAGGGCAAAGGTCTTGTATCTTGTATAATATACTCGTACTATTATTTCTTCATTATTATTGACATTTTCTTGACTTATTATTCTCTCTCTCTCTCTCTCTCTCTCTCTCTCTCTCTCTCTCTCTCTCTCTCTCTCTCTCTCTCAGCCCGCAACTGAGGGACTGCCATCACGCGGTGCATTGTAGGCATTACTTAGGTTCTTTGCAGCGTCCCTTCGGCCGCTAGCTGCAACCCTTTTCTTTCCTTTTACTGCGCCTACGTTCATTTTCTCTTTTTTCCATCGTACTTTCCACCATCTTCTAGTAATTCTTTCATATCGCAGCTGCGAGGTTTTCCTTCTGTTACACCTTTTAAGCCTTTTAATTTCAATTTTCCCTTTCAGCGCTGAGTGACCTCATGTGTCCCCTTGCATGGCCTTTGACCTAAATTTTATGGTCCATTTCATTCCATTCGAACTGGGAGAGGAGGGACAATATGGGCACGTTTCCTAAAATTTGGTATGCCGCTTGACCTCAGCGGTAAATTAAGACAGACGTGAGTATTCATCACTGTCAAAATGTGGACCATCAAAATATAGAGGGATGAGTAAATTTGTTTGTATTTAGCATTTCCCAACGTTTTGTGTGTGTGTGTGAGAGAGAGAGAGAGAGAGAGAGAGAGAGAGAGAGAGAGAGAGAGAGAGAGAGAGAGTGTAATTGTCGTTGTGAGTGGTTCGGTTGTTGGAGTTCGTTTACGGCGCTGTCTGTCTGTCTGTCTGTCGGGAGTTTTTCGGAAATGGGGAAGTCTTGGGCAGTTGAGGTCAAACCTTGAAAGTGGACGGGGAGTTCGTCTGGGTTTTTTTGTATTAACATTAATGGTTCATGTGTCTCTTCTTTTTTTTCGTTCGTTGTTGGTGGAGGGTCGGTTTTAAGTTTTTTGTGGTTTTTGTGTGCTGTGATTGGCGACCGTGGACCTTTACCCATCTCCAGCAACCGAAGATCAGGGCGAGTGTTGTGTGTTGTTTTGTTTGTGGGTTAGAATTCCGCCACATTATATTTGGCGCCCAACGTGGGGCTGTTGTATAATTGCTGTTAGGATTGTTTGTGGTGGGTAGAGTGAGAGTAAGAGGTCAGGATGAGTGAGATAGAGAAACTGAGAGAGGAACTCCGGGTGGCTAGGGAACTCCAGGGTAGGCTGGAGGAGGAGAATGGGAGGCTGAGGAGTGAGAATTTGGAGTTGAGGAGTCACTTGGAGGAGATGGGGGGAATGCTAAGGAGTGCAAAAGAAGAAATGAAAGGGGAGATGAAAGAGTCAGAAGAGAGAATGGAAGAGGATGGATAAAAAGTTGGAGGGAATGATGAAAAGTGTGGAGGAAATGATGAAAGGTATGTTCAAGTGTGTTTTTGGAGAAGGGGCTGTTGGAGGCAGGTCCTCTGGAACGTGTGAAGGGGCAAGAGAGAAAGAAAAGGAGGAAGAAGTGAATGGAAGCGTGAGTGATGAAAGTGATATGGGAATAGGAAGTAAGAAACGAGGGAATGAGAGGCAGGGTAAGGAAAAGGGGAATGAAAAGCAAGGGAAGGAACAGAGGGAAAGTAAGGATAAGTCAGGGGAAGAAAAATGGAAGAAGGGAAAGGGAAAGGAAACTGGTAAGAAGGGTAAGGAAGTGGGAAAGGCAGGAAAGAAGGGAGAGGGTGAAGGCAGTAGTGATAGTGAGGTGGATGGAGGTGAGTGGATAAAAGTGGATAAAAAGAGGGGAAGAAGAGTGTAATGAGTAAGATGAATGTAAGTGCGGAAGTGGACTCTTTGTATTCGGAAGAGGGTATGAAAGGACAGAGTGAAAGTAGCGAAAGTGAGAGTGGAAGTGAGAAAAAGAAGTGAGAAAGGCTATGTATGTGAGGGAGGTACCCCGGTGTGAAAGGTATAATGAGTATGGAAGTAGGGATGTGCATGATTTCTTTAGGGAGTATGAAAGGTTTTGTCAGGATAAGTATGGGGAAAGTAAGAGAGTGTGGGCACGAGAATTAGGAGAATATTTGACTGGGTTTTTGCTTGATATGTATAGGGTTATTATGAGTGTGGGAGATGTTGAGTATGACAAGGTGAAAGCTAGACTAGTTGAGCAAGCGAGGCGTATGAAAGCGAGTGTTAAGTATAAGAGGAAGAATGAATTTGATGAGGCAAGAATGAAAGCTGGGGAAACCTTGTCACTGTATGCTTGTAGGCTGGAGACGTTGGCAAGGAAGAAGTTTGGGGATGATGGGATAGATGAATGTAAGGAGTTAGTTACGGAAGTTGTTAGGGACAGTGCCAGATGGAGTTAGAGAATTTGTGAACTTGAAGCGGAAGGAGAAGAAAAGATGGACGAATGAAAGGTTGACTTGGGGAGAAATTTTGGAAATTGTAGAAGATTATGAGCTTGACAGGGTTATAAAAGAGAGCAGAAGTGTAAGTGTAAGGGCTGGGGTAGATGAGAGAGTGCCAGAGTTTGTTAGCTTTAGGGATGCAGTGTTGAGGGGCCCAATGAGAATGGCAGATAGTGTAATAGATAGGAGTGTAAGAGCAAGTAATGTGGAGGTGCCAGTGAGGATGAATGGTGGGTTTGTAAGGGAACAACGGGTTGGACGGGTTAGGGATAGTAGTGTACAAAGGGGAAGGTCGATGAGTGGAAGTCGAGCGAAGTGTTTTAGATGTGGAAAGGAGGACATACAAAGAATGAGTGTAGGTGGGCTTTAGGAGCGTGTTTCGGGTGTGGGCAATCGGGACATTTGGTAAGGGAGTGTACGAAAGATAGGGGGGTTAAATGCTACAGGTGCGGACAGCTGGGTCATATTGCTAATGGTTGTAGGGGTACCCGAGTGAATGTAATATGTGGCAACTGTGGTAAGAATGGGCATTATGCGAGAATGTGTTCAGAACCGAGAGCGAAGTGTGTCGAATGTGGAATGGAAGGGCATGTATCAAGTGTATGTAGACGAAAGAGGGTGACTGTGACAGCGAATTCGGGAAACTGAGTGTGAAGGGGTTCAAATGGGTGGGTCCTCCAGGATGCAAGCGGTGCGTGTGATGCATGTACGTGAGGGGTTGTTGCATGAGGATCAGCAGTTTGTTTTGATAGAGTATGGTAGGAAACGTAAGAAAGGGAAGAACGTAAGTAAACTGAATGGTCGTAAGTTGTGTGATATAGGTGTGAGTGCCAAAGTGAAAATGAGTGATAAAGCGTGTAATACGGATGAATGGGATGGTATGAATAGAACGTATAGCATATGCGGGTTTGATATAACTGAGTTGACTGAACGTGTAGGGGTGAGTGAACGGTTGGAGGTGAGCGAAAGTGTAAGAGTAAGAGAGCGTAGCAGTGATAGACGAGTGATTGAAAGCATGAATGAATCGTTGCAAGAATTGGAAAGGTCAATGAGCGAATGGGATGGGTTAGTTGAAGAATTGGGGGAGGTATTTGGGAACGAGTTAGAGGGTATAGATGAGATTGTGGATGAAATTGAGAGTGGTAATAGTGAAGAAGATAGCGTGAATCTGAGAGAGAATGGAGGAGAAGATGTGAATTTGAATGTTGCTAGAAGAGAGAATGATTCTGAGAGAATGATTGCGTGCCCGCGAACGCGATCTAGAGGACCTGCTAGTGAGCATCCGTGTGTGTTGCGTAAGGCAATTTGAATGCAGTGTGAAAGGTGTTGGTTGGGAAATGCTAAAAGGGGGGAGAATTATAGAGGGATGAGTAAATTTGTTTGTATTTAGCATTTCCCAACGTTTTGTGAGAGAGAGAGAGAGAGAGAGAGAGAGAGAGAGAGAGAGAGAGAGCGAGCGAGCGAGTGTAATTGTCGTTGTGAGTGGTTCGGTTGTTGGAGTTCGTTTACGGCACTGTCTGTCTGTCTGTCGGGAGTTTTTCGGGAATGGGGAAGTCTTGAGCAGCTGAGGTCAAACCTTGAAAGTGGACGGGAAGTTCGTCTGGTTTTTTTTGTATTAACATTAATGGTTCATGTGTCTCTTCTTTTTTTTCGTTCGTTGTTGGTGGAGGGTCGGTTTTAAGTTTTTTGTGGTTTTTGTGTGCTGTGATTGGCGACCGTGGACCTTTACCCATCTCCAGCAACCGAAGATCAGGGTGAGTGTTGTGTGTTGTTTTGTTTGTGGGTTAGAATTCCGCCACAAAAATGAGAGAGACTCGACGAGGAAATCCTCATCCCATCTGGTCGAAACCGTGCAGAAGATACTCATACTCTACTCTACGTCACTTGTTGTTAAGGAGCTAAATGCTTCTGGGCTGAATGTGGAATATAATCGGACTGAATTTGTACCTTAATTTGCGGCCTTTGCAAAGTATTTGCGACTACCTCTGCTGTGAAGAACGATTCGGTTTGGGTCGATGGGTATTATTTAATTTTACTCTCCATAAATAACATTTTTGAAAACTGTTCCACATATAATTCCTTTTGTTAAGTTATGCGCACACACATGATTTACATTTATTGAATTGTGTCGCCTGTAATTCCATTTTTTTAAACTAAGTTTCTTCACCCTTGAAATTTACATTTTTGTAAACTGTACGGAACTGTACTCCCTTTTCAATAAGATTTTTTCCAACTGCACCCACCATAATTGTGGTTATTGAAAATTGTACCAGCGTAATTCGATTTTTTTTTATTATTATTTTACCCAATCAATTTCCACTTTTGAAAACTGTACACACGTCGCTCCTTTATCTAGTCATAAATTAACAAAGAGTTTCCTCTTTGTTAATTTTAAATGGTCCATGAAAATTCAGCAATCATTAATTAATTACCTGTGAATTAGACATTTCCTGATTAATGTTTTCATTATGACCAGTTCCTGATTAATGCTTTCATTATTACCTTGAAAATTTACTGCATCCCATTGTGTATGTTTTTTATTGAATTCTGTCTACATAAAGACACACATTCCGTTCGTGTTGCGCACATGAAATGAGCGCATTTGGATAACATTTGTTACAAATTACTTTCGTTCTGCGACTTACATAATGTTTTCTGGGCTACGAGAGAATACATCGGACTCTGCTGCGTAACAGAGTGTACTTCAAAATTTGCTAATTGCCAGGAGAAAAAGTTTTCGACTTGTACAGATTAATAACTTCCACCCAAACGAACTTCATGGCAAACGAACTATATGATGCCGCCCTTCCCCTCCCCTCCCCTTATAACAAACAACCCGTCCTGGGCCCATCTCCACACAGACCAATGCGATCTCAATAAGGCGGTCGAGTCAATAAATGGTATTTGAAGTCCAGAGGGGCCCGGAGGACCCGGAAGGAATCCTGAAAGTTAATAATATACTGGCGTATTTACTTTCCGGCTGCGATACTCAGGGCTACGCATCGGACCTCATTGTTGGTTGAGGTCCACTCCTTACCCGCTTAATGAAGACTCCAGGGACGTTCTTATCTTTAGGGGCAGGAAATAGGGGATAGATCTCGGCTAAGGAAATGCTGTGGAGTATTGATTGTGAGGTGGACAGAGGATGATTGGTTGAGGGTCGCTGATAGATTGATTTCGTAGCGATGTGTGTCGACGTAGATTGGACGTGGCCCTGGTACGGAAAGTTTATCTCATATTTTTCATTAATGCAGGGACGCTTTAGTAAGGAAAAACATTCTTGATTTTAAAAACTCTCTTTATCGTCTCCCAAGTTTGTGAGTGGTTACAACACTTCGGAGCAGAAAGCAGTAGTTTGCTGTCATTGCATCATATATCTTTCATGCGCATTTCCACCAATAAACTTAACTCAAAAAGCTTCCGTGCTGACTAGTTACTAGTATACCATGATTAGTTGCAGTATTGCTATTTTTAGATACAATAAATAATCAAATGAGACAAAAAGGAAATTCTTGTCAACAATCGAACTGCCACTGAAAATTAAGAAAAATAAGTTCATCAGAATACTGTACTCAAATATCGAGGCTTGTATTATGATTATTATCATTTGTATTAATTGTTAACCAAAATGGCCTTTTGTGTTACATGAATTAGTCGTGTGCCCGTGTGGACATATGACTCGCACCTGCATTTCTGTGTAGTAGGAACTTCATTAATACAGTTACAAGAATTGAGTGTGTATATGCAAGATAAAGAGGTGATTGGTGCAGAATCTGGCGGAGGGTGGGGATTATTGGTACGCTACTGATGACCTGTGTACAGTACATGTAAGAACCTAATGTTGTCTTATGCCTAATCCTGATTCTGAAGTTAATCTATGAATGCGGTAGTATTGCCGTGTATATAATATATGTGTTTGCGTGTGTCTATAATATATATATATATATATATATATATATATATATATATATATATATATATATATATATATAATATATATATATGTATGTTGGCTATGTACGTATGATGCATGTAGGCAGTGTCGTTTTCTGATTTTTCCAGATGACTTAATCACTCATAGTTTTGACATCTTAAGGAATTTGGTTTTGGCCTGCATTTTCAATTGTAGTCAGCAAGAATAGAAAGAAAAAAGACCAAATTCATTTAGTAACTTTGTTTTGAAAACAAATATAGCATTCGTAACTAAGCAGAATATATCTAACCGTATTTTTCCGTAAGTGATCCTGAATCCTTAGGTGCAATATGCGAGATTGTAAAGCCATACCTATGCCATAATGAAATTAGGCTTATGCCTGTAAAGCCTTACCATATTAGATTATCATCCCAGAAAGACCATAACATATTGTGGTCACTTTCTCCATTCTTTTCTATTTTTACAATAACGTCATTTTTAAAACCGATTCGGCAAGGTTTCATTCAAAATTTCATGCGTAAGCAATGATATAGAGAAGATATAATTGTCCAGCTTCTTTGAAGTTTATCATAATCTTTTCGAAAATTACAAATTTAACTTTCATTACATAAGATATACTATATAACTTGCTCGTATCTCGGAATCAGGCTACATGGGTTTTCCCTGTTCACCATTTATTCCCATCACTTTTTAAAGTATACATTTTCGTTAATTATCGACCTTATTTACTCACACTTTATATCCATAAGCGTGTGTGAGAGATCTTCCACATTATATTATAGGTAAATATTTCGCGCTGTAAGTTTCGGGTACATGAAAAATATAACTAAAATCCTCCCAACCAATAAGATATGGCGATAGAAAAATCTTTGGTTGAGAACCTTTCGACTCAATGTTGCCAATTGCAAGGTAATTACCGTACACGTACGGTAATTTGGCATAATTTGATGGTCTGTAAGGCGCTAGGATAATATCACTGAATCTGAACAAAACGTAGAGTAATTGCAAGTTGTTATTGTAGTGACATTTAACTTCCGGCAAAAGATAATTGGCTCAAAATACAGAAAGAGAATCTGCTTTAAATAGTGTTGTTTAAGAATGTATACGTTAACTATTTCGATATGCCAGGAAAAGACTGCTTTTCTAGTTTTCCTTACGAATTAGGGAATGTTGATGATGAGCCAGTATTCATAGATTTAGTAGGTTTAGGAAAATGGTTTTAACCCTTACTTGCTCCAATGCTGAGACCGAAAGAATTTTTTTCTATTGCGGACACAAAAACAAAAAGCTGGGCAAGAACCACTGAATTCCATTTTAGTGGCCAATTTTTTTATGAAATCTCTGAAAGAAAACTGTTATGGAAGAAATTAAACTTAAACACAACAGTCTTCATAATGTCTCTACGCATGGTTTCAGAAATGTACAGTATGCAATAAAGACTGTACCTGCAATATTAGTTTTATTTGTATATTGAGCCGTAGGGTGATGAGAAGAAAAGTAGGGTAATTTTAGCCTTTCTAGGGCGAAGAGTTTTTTGGGAGTTGGCAACATTGTTCTTCCTGCCCATGTTTCGGTTATGGTATTTTTTAATGGTTGTTTAACATGTTTCGGGACCAGTTGTTGGTGTAACTATTTTGGAAACTTTTTAGGTCAGCGTGTTTAGGAAAAATTCATTTGCTTGTGTTTCGTACTGTTAAATGCTTAATAACTGTATAACGGTATTTGTCCACGAGAGCGGAAGTCGAATAATCACGGGAAATTTTGAATATTAGACTTATCCCAGGTTGAGTTATACGGTTTTCGCCGTGAAATCTTGATTCCTTCGATAGTGTTGTCGCATATTAAACTTGACCGATCGGCTTTGCAAAGTCGCCGTGCATCGATGATTATCCAAAAAATGTTGAAGGGTAATGGCGCAAGGTCACGTGCTACATCGCCGTTATATCTCAGGAAACCTTAGCCTAGAGAATTGAATCTCGACGGGACCTTACATAGGTGGGTAATCTTTCCTGGTTATTTTAAGCTTGATTAATAAGAATGTGAATTTTTAAGAGTGGTATTTTTTCAAGCTTTAATGTTAGTGCCCTGAAAAAGTAGCTTACCTTTAAGATAGGTAGGCCTATCGCTTGAAGAATGAGGCCCACACTGGGGGAAACCATATTCTTAAGGTCAGGGGAGTTTGAAGAAGGTACTTAAAGAATAACTAGTGAGGTGTGTAAGCAAGCAAGTAGTGTTTGTGAAATGTCAGGCTAGGTGATGGTCTCTACTTGCTCCCCCCCCCCCCCAACTCAGTCAGGCCAGACCTGGCGTGCTCTTAGCCTACAGGAAGTCAGTTGAGGATGTATCTATATTGCAGTAATAGGTAGAGCTAAACCGGCTGTCCGCGGTGAGCTAGGCTGTGGCAGTTGACGTTTCTCTGTAGAACTTTACCTGCTGAACATACAAGTAATATTTTGTCGCTCGGCTGTAATTAAGCTGTAAATTATCATAGAACTGGTGTGGTAAAACCCATTTGAGAATAGCTAACAGAAAGGGGGACCCATTGGGAATTTGGGGTTTTTGGTGGGGTAAATAACTTGGGAAAAGGTTTGGGTACCTTATTGTTGTATTTTCTGTTATATATGTCATTTGAAACGAAAAACAAGCATAAAAAGAAGGGCGAATAAATGGATAGTGGGAGCCATTCCAAAGGCGCTTTTCATTCATTACTAGTACTACTGATTCCAAGCCTTAGCATGCATGCGCTAGCTTTCGGTTCACCAGTCAGCAGCTGCCGGTTTTCTGCGCTTAGCGAGAGCTGTGAGAGACTGGCAATTGACGTTTTCCTGAGTTATTTTACTTTCTGAACAAGAATTTAAAGTAGTTACATCTTGCCAGAATATACGAGCTTGCCAGGAATCTTTAAAAATGCAAATAAGGCATGCAGCATCGTTCTGCCACGGCGACCTATAGAGGCCACCCAAGTTGAAAGCGGAAATGGTAATGTTTTGTCTCCCATTTACGAAAGCTTCGAATAGTGTGCAGTGGAGCTAGACTATGGCAATTGACGTTTTTCTATGTTATTTTACTTGCTTTACAAGAGTTTAAGGTAATATTTTGCCGGTCGGCTGCTGCGAAACTGTAATTTACCCTTGTCTACCCTTGAGCTGTGCGCGACCCACTGGCACACACGTGCAGTTTTCAAGGGTCAATTACATTTTAGTTACTGCCAACTGACAAAATATCATTTTAAACGTGTTCAGCAGCTAAACAACATAGGAAAACATCAATTGCCATAGGCTAGCTCACGGCGGACAGCCAGCTTTTAGAATTACCCAGTAATATTTGTGTTCCCTCTCCCAATACACCAGTTCCCATTATGGTTACCCATTGTCGTTGAGATCAACTTGAGTTGGTTTGTAGTGATGCTGTAAAAAGGCAGAATGCATTAACTCAAAAATCCTTGTTTTGAGATAATTAAAGTCAAGGTTTTGGGTGCTTATAACTTTTTCCTACCTATATGTGTGCTGTAATGGCTACATTAGTCTCTTTCTGCTAAAATTGCAATGTGGAGTTGATGCACTCTGCCTTTTTCCAGCAGGATGGTTGCCAAGTTCATCCAGGTCTCATAAAAAAAAATCAAAGTGGTGTGCACCAACAGTATTGGAAAACTGAAATGTATTTGGCAAGATATTCAGCATAATCATCTTGATATGTTGGTAGGTGATTCTAAGTTTCTGCCTAACCTAAATCGCTGCTCCAAATTGTAGGCAGAGCAACTTCAGGTTTGCCTAAAATACATTTTATATCTTGTGATAACTTAAAATATTTGTTCAGCCCCCAATTTTTATTCCTGGAAGCTCCTATCAGTTCTCTCGTTTGGTCCATTTGCGTTTTAGCTTATGGTTTTATATTTGCTTCATAATCACTGTGGTTTGACTTTGAGAAAGTTTTCAAATCTTTTCATACGGAAACATTGGCAAGTTTGGGTACAGTGCTCAAAGCCCATGTGTCATATTTCCGTATTTAATCCATATTCATTTGTGCCTCTGTCTGTACTATAGTTAACTTTGATGCTGTATCTGGCATATTAAGTCATTAAATCCTTATTAAATGAAGCTGTCCTCCATAGTATTTTACTGTCATACAATCTTACTATACTAGAAATTTGTAAATTTAATCCAATAAGTACAGTAATTGCTTGGAATGCCCGCTTTTCTTCTGTGGCTACAAAATTTTTTGGTAATATTGTTCTGTAATTTCTGACAAAATACAGACTATGAACCATACTATTTTTCTGTCAGATCTTGTATGCATTTCTGACCATATTGATACAAACACTCTAGCTTCTAGGTATAACAGTTATACCTAATAGCAATGGTCTAAGCTTTGTAGATCCACAAGATAAATGGTCTGAAAAATTGGTTTGTCTATAATTGGTATCAGTCCCAAACCTTATTACAGTATTAAGGACAAAGCTGTCTTAAGGTCAATTGTAGGGTGCAAATATCTGATTGAACAGCTTTGCAGCTTTGTCCCCCCTGCAAACCCCACCCCAATTTGATCTAGAGGATTATGTCAGTAAAATACAGGGATGCATTTTACCCTAACCTAAAATAGTGGAGCCTTACCTGGCCCAGGGGTTAACCTCTCATCCTAACCTGACCTTAGTGCCATAAGTTATCTGAAGTGAATAACAAAGTCATCTCAACCTAACCTTGTATACCAGGCCCTGACTGGATAAGGGCACCCCTGTCCACCCCTTGGCATTGCACACTAGAAGGCACTTATTTCTTCATCATGTCTCAATCCCAGTAATTAACTTCAGTTATTTATCGATAGCAGGGTTTGCATCACTTGCAAATGGTTATCTCAAGCTAACCATGTATACCAGGCGTATACCAGGCCCTGACTGGATAAGGGCACCCCTGTCTACCCCTTGGCATTGAACACTGGTTATTCCATTACTAGAAAGCACTCATTCCTTCATCATATCTCAATCCCAGTAATTAATTTGTTTATCGGTAAAAGGGATTGCATCACTTGCAGATGGTTATCTCAACTTAACCTTGTATACCAGGCCCTGACTGGATAAGGGCACCCCTGTCTACCCCTTGGCATTGCACACTGGTTATTCCATTACCGGAAGGCACTCATTTCGGTAGATCTAATAGTGCAGCAGATTGCTGTAAAAATCGTTCAGATAGTGAAACAAGCATGAAATTTGGCACAAACATTCCTAAGACTACGCTCTCTTAGAAAAGGGCGCTGGCCACCTGAAAATCCAAGATGGCGGCTATTTTTCAAAATGGCCGCCATCTATGTTGAGATTCACTGGTTTGGGAGCATCTATTGGATGGAATATGCCAGTTTTTTTTTTTTAAACCTCGACTTCTAGGTTATAAAAATGTTCCATACCACACATTTTATTGAAAACCCTTACTAAATGAATTGTAACCAAGATGGCGTACAAAATGGTTGCCATAAAAGTTTTTTTATCCACAGCGCTAGCAGACATAGAGACCAACTGTTTTTATTTAATGGTATATTCATGTGATCAGACAGTTTAACTAATATGCTATTTTCAACTGAAATAGTAATGGTATGGTCACATACAACATTGTGTCTAAGACTGTAACCATAAAAAGAAAAGAAGAGAAATACGGACTAAACGCAACCAATCTATGTATAGGTCTCTCAACCTACACCTTTGAAAAATTCGAGGATAAGAAGGTAGGCATAGCATGACACGTTGGATGCTCAAGCTAGATTATCTACTGAAGAGAGGGCAATATTTATCTAGACTTCACATTTGCAAGTGCACAGAGCTGTGCAGGGAAGACCCAGCTTGTAGCACTTGCACCTTTCCCGACAGCCTGCTTTGCATCCACATTTGGTAAGCTGTTGGCAACTCTTGGCTAAGGGCGAGTTGGTTGTCAGAGGACTTGCCATGCTTCACCAGACTTTTTGCCATCCCCACTCAGCAGGGTTCTCTGGCTGTGGCTGACACTGGGTGGCCTGCCCCACACACAACCAGCCTGGCACGCAGCACGCTTGGTGTGTTGGAGGAGAGCTCCTGGTTGGTGGAATGGCCTCATATGCCCTTTGTTTTCTGGCAAACATATCAAGTCTAGCCTCATCCACAGTGCCAGCAGTGCTGGATCTTTCATACATAAGTATGACAAACCTCTCCAGGACCTTCAGGTCACTCTCTTCCACTCTGAGAAGGTAGTGACTCAGTTTGGAGAACACAGTGGAGGCCTCTGGAAAGATGTTCCATGTCTGCCAGGCGGTCCTCTTGCCCTTGCTCCGGAAGGCTGACACTGTATCACAGCCTGTGAACGCATGGAAGAAGAGCATGCCATTCACCTTCTCCTGGCCTAGAGAGTTGCACAGGTCATGCACAGCAATCCAGCGCAGGCTCTGGCCTTGGCCAAATGCCACCCATAGCTTCTCTAGCCCTAGATTGTGGAGAGTGGAGAAAGCACTGACTGCAACGACAAGAACATCTGTGTCATTTGCTTTAACCGTGATGGTCTTGGCTCCATGTTCTGTGGCATATTTGGCATGGAGAAAGATGCGGGTGTCAGCTTCCTCATGAGAGCACTTTTCCAGTCCCTGAAGACTAGCCTCATGAGTGCTGAGGACAGCAGACCCTTTCGTGGCAATGACAACATTTGTGGCAGACATCTGGGCAACTTTGTCTGCCAGGAACTGGAACAACTCTGTCTTGTTGGCATCGTGTCTTAGGAAATTGCGCCAGTTGGATGGAATTGTGTTCTTGTCTGTCACCTTGCGCCTTCCTCCTTGACCACGTTGGAGCCTGGTCTCAGCTTTGAGGCTGGATGTATTGTATACATCAAATACAAGATGTGATGATGTGTACTTGCTGCTATAGGATTGTATCACAGGCAAGAAGTCGCAAAGTGCATAGCCCTCAAAGGTCTTTCCTTTCTTTGGTGGCAAGGCATGGACCAAAGCTGATCCATCTACAATGAGGACATCAGTCTTTGGTTCTTTGTCTTCTAGTGTAACATGACTCTCCAGGACCGAGGTCAGCTGAGACTTCTGACATGTGTACAGCCTACCACCCTCACTAAGGGAAGCTGGGAATGTTTGATTCTCGTGCTGGAAGAATTCCTGCAGATCACATTCACGGCTCTGACAGGATATAAATAGCTTTGAGAAAAGCTGGCAATCCTCCTTCAGAAGTTTCTGCTTTGACTGTTCTACAGGAGCAGCTTCTTGCCTGAAGAAGTCAGTTCTGTTCTTCTTTATCGGCTCATAGAAGGAGACTGCATTGTTTGCCAAAGAGTCTGAAAACTTCTGAAATTTAGTGCGGCCTCTGTCAAGGTGTGTCTGTAGAAGTTCTGCTGAGCTGGGGTGGGCAATGTCTTTGTTGTCAATGGAATACAGAGTCTCGTGGAATTTACACTTGGTGACTCTACACCTAATTGTTCCAGACGTTGTTGGTAGAGGTGGCAAATATCTGCCAGCCGAAATGTGACTGGATCATCTGAACAAAGGTTGTTTTCAACAATGTATGTCATCAGTTCTGACAGAACTAGTGGATACACATCTGATTCTGACTCAGTGCTACCTTGGTCTTTCTCAAGGCTCCTCAGGTAGGACCTTTTTCTGTTGTAGAGGGCACAAAGACAGGCATGGTGATACTTAAACTCCTGTGCAATGACATCCCCACCAGTCAACTTAGCAAGGAGCTTGCCATCACTAAGTATCTCTGCACATTCACGCAATTTCAAGTCAAGGCCCTTAGTACTAGCCTGTCTGAGATCAGATGCAGGTGCCACTTTCTCACAGAAAATGCAAACTTCATTGTCATGACTGGTTCGGCGCAGTTTTGCACGACTAGTCTCAGTGTTGCTGGTCTGGTCATTGGATTGTCGCTTTCTTGCACGGTCCAGTTTAGTGTTGTTAAACAACAAGCGACAGTTCACATGGTATTTTGCTGCATTTTTTCCTGAGAGTGGCCTCTATGCCATCACCTTCATCCAGCCTTGCTGGATCCATTATCAGTGGCATTTCATTAATTTCACTGAACATGGGAATGTTCCTTGCCAGCATTGTGTACCCATCATGGTCTAGGACATGATGACTTGGAGGTGATGTCAAGTGCTCACCTCTTTTGTCCTTCTGACAAAGACAACACAAACTCCAGTTTGTTTTTCTACTGCTCAATATTGGATTGGCATCACATTCTGCCATGATTTCACTTTTGATTAAGGCCGAGGGGTTATCCTTTACCACCTTAAACAAAGCACACATTCCTGTATGGGATTCAACTAGGTTCGGCCTCCCTACACCTAGCCCGATCATTCATCCAGTGCCATTTAAGTCCCGTGTGATCTGTACACCATCCGGGTAAGTACATGAACCATCATGTACAGCCCCATACCCTTGGCTCGGCTCTCCCGCGCTGGCACATCCTGTCTATTCAGGTGTGGCTATCTAACTATAGCTGGTCTGGGGCTGTTAGAAAGCATTTGGGACACTAAACTAAACTATACTACAACTACTAGTCTAAGACTACAGGATTAGTAAAGCTGGATTAGCTGGCACTGAACCCCATGCTGAGTTACACAGCAGTGATGTCACCAGTGTGCCCTGGTTGTGTGCAGACATACACTCTTTTACATTTATTAATTTTCCTTCAAAATTGATGAGTTATTCGAAAGAGATGGCCTCATTAGGATCTAAAACCACAGAAACCAAGATCCATGCTTAAAACGATAATTGTTGAACGGGCATTATTTCTCATTATAATTATTGTTTCTACCTTTTCTTGGCAGCCATATAGCCCCCATATTTAAAGGTAAACTGTACTGGGAAGCTACAGAAACATAATATTCACAAGAAATAGTATGGAAGAGCTTTACCATATTGCTAGAAGCAAATACATGCCATTCTAGTGAAAAATTAGCCAAAATCTGTCGATACTGGCCGCCATCTTGGAATTTGGCCGCCATATTAAATTTTTGCGTGGCCAGCGCCCTTTTCTGATAGAGGAACTTTAAAGAGCACTTGTGCAAAATTTCATGCTTGTTTCACTATCTGAACGATTCTTATGAAATATGCAATTATCTGCTGCACTATAAGTAGTAGCTCTGCGGCGGCGATTTCCTTCTAACTTGACTTTTCCTACAGTTTTTTTGGTTGCTAACTATGGATTTATCTTCAATTTTTGCCGCACGAATGTAATTAACCCCAGAAGTCCATCCAACAAGGGGTTTCCATATGCAATCTTCACAAGACTGAGCACAGATACGTCTGTATGGAACAGTTCATATCCTGTCTGGCAAGTGCAGTAACTTGTTAACGTATGGGTACCCCCCCGGGCCAGTACTAAACACGGCGAAGGGACATTCCATCCCCCCGATGCCAGTACTAAACACGGCAAAATGCATTCAACTCCCTCCTGTTGGCGAATGGCTCCCTCTCGTTTTTCCCCTCCAGAGGGCGCCTCCTCAACGTAAACATGTCCGCTCCGTTTCTGTGTTCTTCCCCACCCAAAACCCCGAATTCCCAGTCCCCCTTTACTGTTGAGTAGAATTAGGGGGCAAATAACAGTTGGCCAACAACAGACAAACTCACCGCCAGTGTCAGAAGCCCTAAAAGTGTAGAAAAAACCAGTTTCCAAGGCAAAAACAGGCACGGAGCTAGTACTTAGAATTACCCTCATTTCTTCTTCATGTCTCAATCCCAGTAATTAATTTCAGTCATTTATTGGTAGCAGGGATTGCATCACACGCAGATGGTTAGTTTTAGTGTTGATTTTGTCTTCTGCCATCAGCATTTCTTACAAATAAGGCTGCCATAGTTAAAATGAATATATCAGTTGTTTAAAACTGAGAGGATTCAGAATATTTCCAGGAACTTCATTAGGAGTTGTGAAGGTGTTCTTGGCTGTATTTCATAACGAAAATTAAAGTTGCACATGCACTATTAGTGCAGCAGATTGCTGTAAAAATCGTTCAGATAGTGAAACAAGCATGAAATTTGGCACAAACATTCCTAAGACTACGCTCTCTTAGAAAAGGGCGCTGGCCACCTGAAAATCCAAGATGGCGGCTATTTTTCAAAATGGCCGCCATCTATGTTGAGATTCACTGGTTTGGGAGCATCTATTGGATGGAATATGCCAGTTTTTTTTTTTTAAACCTCGACTTTTAGGTTATAAAAATGTTCCATACCACACATTTTATTGAAAACCCTTACTAAATGAATTGTAACCAAGATGGCGTACAAAATGGTTGCCATAAAAGTTTTTTTTTCTATCCACAGCGCTAGCAGACATAGAGACCAACTGTTTTTATTTAATGGTATATTCATGTGATCAGACAGTTTAACTAATATGCTATTTTCAACTGAAATAGTAATGGTATGGTCACATACAACATTGTGTCTAAGACTGTAACCATAAAAAGAAAAGAAGAGAAATACGGACTAAACGCAAACCAATCTATGTATAGGTCTCTCAACCTACACCTTTGAAAAATTCGAGGATAAGAAGGTAGGCATAGCATGACACGTTGGATGCTCAAGCTAGATTATCTACTGAAGAGAGGGCAATATTTATCTAGACTTCACATTTGCAAGTGCACAGAGCTGTGCAGGGAAGACCCAGCTTGTAGCACTTGCACCTTTCCCGACAGCCTGCTTTGCATCCACATTTGGTAAGCTGTTGGCAACTCTTGGCTAAGGGCGAGTTGGTTGTCCAGAGGACTTGCCATGCTTCACCAGACTTTTGCCATCCCCACTCAGCAGGGTTCTCTGGCTGTGGCTGACACTGGGTGGCCTGCCCCACACACAACCAGCCTGGTACGCAGCACGCTTGGTGTGTTGGAGGAGAGCTCCCTGGTTGGTGGAATGGCCTCATATGCCCTTTGTTTTCTGGCAAACATATCAAGTCTAGCCTCATCCACAGTGCCAGCAGTGCTGGATCTTTCATACATAAGTATGACAAACCTCTCCAGGACCTTCAGGTCACTCTCTTCCACTCTGAGAGGGTAGTGACTCAGTTTGGAGAACACAGTGGAGGCCTCTGGAAAGATGTTCCATGTCTGCCAGGCGGTCTTCTTGCCCTTGCTCCGGAAGGCTGACACTGTATCACAGCCTGTGAACGCATGGAAGAAGAGCATGCCATTCACCTTCTCCTGGCCCAGAGAGTTGCACAGGTCATGCACAGCAATCCAGCGCAGGCTCTGGCCTTGGCCAAATGCCACCCATAGCTTCTCTAGCCCTAGATTGTGGAGAGTGGAGAAAGCACTGACTGCAACGACAAGAACATCTGTGTCATTTGCTTTAACCGTGATGGTCTTGGCTCCATGTTCTGTGGCATATTTGGCATGGAGAAAGATGCGGGTGTCAGCTTCCTCATGAGAGCACTTTTCCAGTCCCTGAAGACTAGCCTCATGAGTGCTGAGGACAGCAGACCCTTTCGTGGCAATGACAACATTTGTGGCAGACATCTGGGCAACTTTGTCTGCCAGGAACTGGAACAACTCTGTCTTGTTGGCATCGTGTCTTAGGAAATTGCGCCAGTTGGATGGAATTGTGTTCTTGTCTGTCACCTTGCGCCTTCCTCCTTGACCACGTTGGAGCCTGGTCTCAGCTTTGAGGCTGGATGTATTGTATACATCAAATACAAGATGTGATGATGTGTACTTGCTGCTATAGGATTGTATCACAGGCAAGAAGTCGCAAAGTGCATAGCCCTCAAAGGTCTTTCCTTTCTTTGGTGGCAAGGCATGGACCAAAGCTGATCCATCTACAATGAGGACATCAGTCTTTGGTTCTTTGTCTTCTAGTGTAACATGACTCTCCAGGACCGAGGTCAGCTGAGACTTCTGACATGTGTACAGCCTACCACCCTCACTAAGGGAAGCTGGGAATGTTTGATTCTCGTGCTGGAAGAATTCCTGCAGATCACATTCACGGCTCTGACAGGATATAAATAGCTTTGAGAAAAGCTGGCAATCCTCCTTCAGAAGTTTCTGCTTTGACTGTTCTACAGGAGCAGCTTCTTGCCTGAAGAAGTCAGTTCTGTTCTTCTTTATCGGCTCATAGAAGGAGACTGCATTGTTTGCCAAAGAGTCTGAAAACTTCTGAAATTTAGTGCGGCCTCTGTCAAGGTGTGTCTGTAGAAGTTCTGCTGAGCTGGGGTGGGCAATGTCTTTGTTGTCAATGGAATACAGATCCTGGCTCTCTTCCTGAAAAGGACTTCCCAAGTGTTGCAAAGCCAATGACAGCTTGCTGACTCTCTCCAAGAATGTCTTCTGCGCATGAGGTGTTTGTTCATGGTGTGTTGTCTGCTCATTAGACTCCTTACTTTGAACCTCTGTTTCGTATGCAGACACCAAGCGGATGATCTTTGGGCCAGCCACCATCCATCTTCTGAGTGCTGACGGATCTTCAGTCAGCCCAATGGCTCCGCCATCAGCCTTTATAAAGGCATTGGTCTGCTCATGAGCTTGGTCAAGAGCCATTGCTGAGAACTGGCGACTGGTCTTGTGCACAACAAAGTTGCCAGCCTTGAACTCCTATACTACAACTACTAGTCTAAGACTACAGGATTAGTAAAGCTGGATTAGCTGGCACTGAACCCCATGCTGAGTTACACAGCAGTGATGTCACCAGTGTGCCCTGGTTGTGTGCAGACATACACTCTTTTACATTTATTAATTTTCCTTCAAAATTGATGAGTTATTCGAAAGAGATGGCCTCATTAGGATCTAAAACCACAGAAACCAAGATCCATGCTTAAAACGATAATTGTTGAACGGGCATTATTTCTCATTATAATTATTGTTTCTACCTTTCTTGGCAGCCATATAGCCCCATATTTAAAGGTAAACTGTACTGGGAAGCTACAGAAACATAATATTCACAAGAAATAGTATGGAAGAGCTTTACCATATTGCTAGAAGCAAATACATGCCATTCTAGTGAAAAATTAGCCAAAATCTGTCGATACTGGCCGCCATCTTGGAATTTGGCCGCCATATTAAATTTTTTGCGTGGCCAGCGCCCTTTTCTGATAGAGGGAACTTTAAAGAGCACTTGTGCAAAATTTCATGCTTGTTTCACTATCTGAACGATTCTTATGAAATATGCAATTATCTGCTGCACTATAAGTAGTAGCTCTGCGGCGGCGATTTCCTTCTAACTTGACTTTTCCTACAGTTTTTTTGGTTGCTAACTATGGATTTATCTTCAATTTTTGCCGCACGAATGTAATTAACCCCAGAAGTCCATCCAACAAGGGGGTTTCCATATGCAATCTTCACAAGACTGAGCACAGATACGTCTGTATGGAACAGTTCATATCCTGTCTGGCAAGTGCAGTAACTTGTTAACGTATGGGTACCCCCCCGGGCCAGTACTAAACACGGCGAAGGGACATTCCATCCCCCCGATGCCAGTACTAAACACGGCAAAATGCATTCAACTCCCTCCTGTTGGCGAATGGCTCCCTCTCGTTTTTCCCCTCCAGAGGGCGCCTCCTCAACGTAAACATGTCCGCTCCGTTTCTGTGTTCTTCCCCACCCAAAACCCCAATTCCCAGTCCCCTTTACTGTTGAGTAGAATTAGGGGCAAATAACAGTTGGCCAACAACAGACAAACTCACCGCCAGTGTCAGAAGCCCTAAAAGTGTAGAAAAACCAGTTTCAAGGCAAAAACAGGCACGGAGCTAGTACTTAGAATTACCCTCATTTCTTCTTCATGTCTCAATCCCAGTAATTAATTTCAGTCATTTATTGGTAGCAGGGATTGCATCACACGCAGATGGTTAGTTTTAGTGTTGATTTTGTCTTCTGCCATCAGCATTTCTTACAAATAAGGCTGCCATAGTTAAAATGAATATATCAGTTGTTTAAAACTGAGAGGATTCAGAATATTTCCAGGAACTTCATTAGGAGTTGTGAAGGTGTTCTTGGCTGTATTTCATAACGAAAATTAAAGAATACTGTGTGTGTGGTTTTGTATGATCCATTTGTGGCTAACACTTTCTACACATGGGCCATGAAGTAATGAAACACTGTAAAAAGAGTAACTAAACAGAATATGATGCGCAAGTATGAATACCTTCATCAGTAACAAAGTAACTTCTCATTCACTTGCTCCTTGTCATAAGTGAAGTACCATCATTTGACCATTTCTGCTATTAAATTGCTGTTACTGCATAATAGTAAGGATTTAAAATATCATTGTATTCTCTCTTTCCAGCCATTTTTACAGTACTGTATATTTGTCTACTTTGCTCATAGATAAGCTTTTTAGGTCACTTGTAAATCTAAAAACTAACATTGTTTTTAAGTAAAGCTTCAAATTTTAACTTACTGGTGTGTTTTTGTATATCACTGTGTAGAGCAATACACCGCTGTCCAAGGTATGGAGGTGATTTCAGTCCAAAATTTTATTTTTAATTTAATGAATCATTTTTGTATTGTAGGTTTATTGCTGTTATTTGGAAATCCAACATAGACTACTGTCTTATGGATAAAATAACCAATCCCACCTCCTCTGTGCACTCTGTAATTTTAAGTGTAATAGATATTGACTGCTAAAATGAGACAAAGCTTATTTTTATTTGGAAAACAGTGAGTACTTGAATTCACAACATGCTGTAATTAGGATAACTTAATCAAAACTGTATTACCTCCTGAAAACTAATCACAGAATTGCTCTCTATGGTAACAATGACAGATATGTTTAGTACAGTATAAAAATTAGAATTTTCAGTGAAGCATGCATTAGTTAATACCATTCAACCCCAAAATGTTACAACCAAGTGTCGCCCATGTTTCATGCAACTACAAACTTAACATCAATTATGCCTTATAGCTAACTTCATAAATCAAATCATCTATGCCGGTTTAAAAATATTTGCTGGGGCATTGACTGTTCAATTTTTAAAGTTAATAAGACTAAACTAAGGCCAAATATTCATATTTAGCATCTGTATCAGTAACTCCTGAGCCTGCTGTTGATTCAGGAAAGTGTTGTCTTTAATTGCAGACCCCAAGAAAAAGTTTCTGATGAAAACAAGAATTCAAGGGAAGTTCAGGATGGTTTATGGAATTCAAGCATTACATGTAACACAATCTTCAGAATGTCAGAATCCAAGGCAAAAGGGTGTTGGCCTACAGGTTAGCAGCATCTGAATTTCCTGCAGTGTTGAAGATCAAAGAGCATATTTAAAGTGGATGAGACCAGACTTTAATGGAAGAAAATGCCAGACTGCTTATTTATATCCAAGAAGGAGGAAAAGGTTATGCCAGGTTTCAAGGTAAATACCATTTGACCCTTTAGTTGGGAGGTAGTGCAGGTGACAATAAGCTAAAGGTGCTGCTTACATGTAATGGAGAATCCTCAAGTGCAGAAGAGGAATGTTAAATCCCAATCCTTGGGTTACTTGTCATTGTTTATGGAGCTGGTTCTTCAACCACTTTATACCAGCAGTAGAGAAACATTGTAATTAAAAGGGTATCCATTCAAGATCCTTGATTTTGGCAGCACTCTGGCTACTCACAAAACCTCATTGATTTCCATCCATCCATCACTTTAGTTTACCTAAATCTTCAACCACCTTATTTTGGCTACACTCCTGGCTATCCAGGGAACCTTGTCAATTTTCATCTAAACATCACTGTTTATCTGCCCAGCATCACATTTATCTTGCAACCAATAGACCAGGGGACCATTGCCATCTTCAAATGCTATCACCTTCAGCAAACATTTGGGCAGGCTGTAGATGCAATGAATATTCTCAAAAATAAGATTTTTACATAAGCTTACCAGGCAATAACATAGCTATTAGTTTCTACTTTAAACGGCAGCTTAAGAATTGAAATTTCAGGGTAGCGCTTTTTTTGTTTTGGTGCAGGTAATTGCCCAGCCCACTTTCAGGGAAGAATAGAAACAACGTAGCTGAAGAGCTCAGTTCGTTTCTGTTGCTTGATGACCATACATTGGTTGTTCAGCAGCTTTGTTTTGATAACTCAGTAGTTTCACCGGATGGTTTGGTTTTCTGTTGAAGGAGTTGGTGAAGCATTCTTTCATTTAGTAGCCTCTGAGCTATATTTTCATAGTGCTTGATTTGCGAGGAATGTAAGGATTGGGACGTAAGTAAATGGAAAGTGTTGACCAATCATTTGGATAAATTAGAGAAAGCTTGGCTTAGGAAAGCAGCTGCTAGAGCCAAAGCTAGAGCTTTTGTGTCCTCTACCCCTTAACCGGCTTTTTCGACACCTTTGACTTTTCGTTCCCCGATTCCTACTTCTCTCACTCTCTCTGCACTCTGTTACCTGGCTCCCTTCCCTCTGAACCTAGTGCCATTACCAGTCTCGAAGCTTGGATATAAGAAATTCAACACTTTAGTAAGTACAGTCACTTAGATAGGAACTTCTGGAAGAGTCCTTTTGGATAAGGCAAGTGAGGATCCCAGTGCAAGTGTTGGTGCAAGTGCTAGTGTTAGATGAAGGTCCCTGCCAAACTCCCCTCCACCTAGGAGGAGGCAAACTGTGAGTCCAAGGGAGGTCAGTGGGGTTTGCCCACAAGTAGTTGCTTCCTCAGCCAAACCTGTTGCTATTTCCCAGGTTTTGGTAGCCAAACGCTGGAAAGGTGTCCCATTGGATCACACCTTATCTTCCAGTGGTTCTGATTCTGAGCTCAAAGGATGCAGTCAGCGTTTTCAGGATTCTTGAGGCTTTGAAGAGACACGTTGCAGATCTACATCCAGCGGTACCTCGCAAGCGCCTTAGGGATCAAGAGCCCTCTTGCAGCTGTTGGGATGACAGAGAGCTCCCATTGGCTCCCAAGCACCAATTGGCTCATAAGCACGCTTTGGTATCTCCCTCTCTCGTAGGATCCAAGCTCCCAGTGGCTCATAAGCCCACTGCGGGTTCAGTTCGCACTGTAGCTCCAGACATCCCGTTGGCTCCCAGCTTTCCAGCATTGGAATACGAGTCTGAGGCTCCAGATTCAAGTCAACTTGTTTTGGCGCCATCTGCGTCACAGATCTCCAAGGCCGTATCCTCTTCGCCTGTCGCTGATCGCGCGAAGTCTACAAGTACATCAGCACCCCAAGACAGCATCCTGCAACTGTTGAAGAAACCCTCGTCTTTGAAACCAGAAGAACCGCAGCAAGATTTGGTGCTTTCCACTGTATCTTCAGCAGTGGAGGAACCTGAGCCAGAGCAGCCTTCATCAGCCTACGCCTCATTATTGAACTATTTTCTGTTCTGCTTCCCGACATGTTTCTCCACCGCAGCCCCTTCCTCTCCGGGTTCAGTGTTCTTGTTGCATCAATCCTCGAGTACCGCTAGACTCCCGAAGTTGGCTCTCTCTATTTCTTCCAAGAAAGCATTGTTGGGGATCGACTCTTGGCTGTCTGAGAAGAGGGAGTTGGGCAAAGCAGTATTTTGTTCTTCTCCTCCTCAGCTTTCAAAAAGGAGGTATGTATTTTATGCAATCGGGGAAGCTCCTTCCTTGGGAGTCTCTGCCTCCTCTCAAGGGGGACTTCTCCGGCCTGATTGACCCTGCTCGTCGTTGGGCCTTTGATGCAGTGAGAGTTGTGTTTTCGTCTTCTGAGCTTAACTGCCCAGTTAAGGATACTTTTAAAGTATTCAAGATTTTCAGTTTCCTTGACTGGACAGTGGGTGCATTAATCAAGAAAATTGAGGATTGCTTTTCTCTTCAAGAGAACTTTGCAGCAGACTGGCTCAGAGTCCTGTCGTGTGCGGACAAGGCAATTCGAGATGGGGCACAGGAGTTAGCTGCTCTTTTTTCTTCAGGTATGCTGAAGAAAAGAGACGTGTTCTTTTACCACTAAAGGAGTGACCGTCCCAGGGATCTCCTCTTCTTTTCACTCCTCTGGACAGTACCAGCCTTCTTCCTCAAACAACAGTAGAGCGGGTGGCTACGGAATTGCAGAAAAAGGCTACTCTACCAAGCGAACAAAGGAGTCGAACCGAACCCCTGCAGTTTCATTTAATCCTCAGCCTTTCTCTCCTCTCCAGCCACAGCCCTTTTGAGGTAACAGTGGAAGAGCTTCCTTGTGCCCATGCATGAACCCCAGATCAGTTCGCCCTGTCAGCAAGAAGTCCTCATCTAGACCAGTCTCTAGTAAGTGAGACTTCGGTCCTCCATCCACTTGTGGGCGCCAGGCTCCTACACTTCTGGAGACAGGAGGAGGCCAGATCGGTAGAGCCATGGGTACTACAGGTTCTCAAGGAGGATATGCAATCCCCTTCAAGTAGAGTCCACCTTTGTCGCCTGTGTCCGTTGCCTGAAAGGCATACTCAGTAGGCTCTGAGAGGTTTTCGGCCCTCCCAAAGGAAGTCGTAGCTCTTCTCCACAAGAGAGCTATAGAGGAGGTAGAAGACTTGTCATCGGAGAGATTTTACAACCGCCTTTTTATAGTCCCATCATCGGAGGGGTTTTACAGCTGCCTTTTTGTAGTCCCCAAAGCCCCCAGAGGTTGGAGGCCAGTCCTGAATGTAAGCGCTCTGAACTTCTTTGCCCAAACCACGAAGTTCAGGATGCAGACAAACAACTCAGTTCTCGCTGTAATTTCCCAAGAAGATTGGATGGTCTCGATAGACACGAGACGTGCTTACTTTCATATTCCAATACAACAGGATTCCAGGAAATTCCTGAGATTTTTCTTCCAGGACAAAGTTTTTCAATTTCGGGCTCTATGCTTTGGGTTGTCAACAACCCGCAAGTCTTCACTAGGGTTCTTGCTTGTCTATCTGGATGACTGGCTCCTAGATTCATCATCCCAGAAGTGCATGGAGGACCTCTTCAAAACCCTACAGTTAGCCCAGGAGTTGGGCATTTTAATCAATCAGGGAAAGTCCCAACTGGTCCCTTCTCTGACAACAGTCTATTTGGGGATGAAGATAGACTCAGATTTTTAGGGCTTTTCTGTCAGGAAAGAGAATACAATCATGCACCAAAAAGGTCTGTCATTTTCTGAGTCGTCAAACCTGCTCAGCCAACGACTGGATGAGTCTGCTAGGGACTCTCTCCTCCACAGAGGTGTTCATTCATTTGGGGAGACTGCATGCTAGGCCTTTGCAGTTCTTCCCGAAGGCCAGTTGGAACAGGAAGATTCTTCTAGATTCATTCATATTCCCCATCACACAGGAAATAAAAGATCTTCAGTGGTGGCTCGTAGAAGGAAGGTTCCACGCAGGGAAGTCCCTATCTCATCCAAACCCGAACCTCTCACTGTTCTCAGACGCATCAGATTTAGGTTGGGGAGCAACACTAGAATGATTGGAAGTGTCAGGAAAGTGTTCCCTTCAAGAAAGGAAACTGCACATAAATCTAAAGGAGTTGAAGGTGATTCACTTGGCACTTCAACATTTTGCCACAGTAACTCAAGACTTGGTGATTGCAGTTCATTCCAACAACACAACGGCTCTGGCTGATATTCGAAACCAAAGAGGCACTTACTCTCTTTCACTGTGTGAGTTAGCCAGGGATCTCCTTCTTTGGGTGCACAACAACAGTACACAGATTCTCACCCACTATGTTCAGGCAAGTTAAACGTACTGTATTAGCGGACAAATTGAGCCGTTGCAAACAGGTTCTACCCACAGAATGGTCGCTGAATCCACAGGTGTGCACCGACCTGTGGAAACAGTGGGGAACACCTTGGGTAGAATTGTTTGCAATGTCCAGGAACCATCGCCTCCCCCTGTATTGCTCTCTGGCGTCAGACCCTCAGGCATGGGCGATGGATGTGATGCTTTAGGATTGGTCACACCTGGAAATGTATGCTTTCCCTCCATTGAGTCTAGTAAGAGATGTGATCAACAAATTCAAGACTTCTCATCACGCATCGACGATCCTAGTAGCTCCTTTTTGGCCTCAAAAGGAGTGGTTTCCAGACCTTCTTGAACTTCTGTTGGACTTTCCGTGGCTCCTCCCACAGAGGAAAGATCTGCTCAGACAACCTCACACCAGCAGATATCAAGGTTTGTCCACTCGTTCTGACAGGCTTCAAACTGTCAGGAAGCTTGTCAGGGCGAAAGGATTTTCAAGAGAAGTCGCGAATGCTATTACAAAATGTAGACACAAGTCTTCTTCAAGGCTCTAGTATGCTCTACCAGGATAAGTGGGCAGTTTTTAGGAGATGGTGTAAAGAACGTAACATCTCTTCTTCTACCTCTGTAGCCGAACTACCCGAATTTTTACTTTACCTAAGATCTTCGAGAGGCCTTTTGACATCTACGATAAAGGGTTACAGGTCCATGCTGAACTCAGTGTTCAAGCATAGAGGTGTGAACATTTCCTTAGACCCATACATTTCAGATTTAGTCAAGTCTTTTGACACCAGGAAACGGAAGTCTCAGCCGCCAGTGCATTGGTTGTCAGGCCCTCCTTTTGAACCTATGCATGCATCCTCTTTTAGGGATCTGTCCAGAAAGACACTGTTCTTAATCACTTTAGCCACAGTGAAGAGTGTGAGCAAGTTCCAAGCTCTGGACAAACAAGTTGGTTTTTCGCAAGAGACGGCTATTTGCTCATATATTTTAGGCTTCATAGCCAAAAACGAGAACCCGTCTAACCCATGGCCTTGTTCTTTTTCCATCCAGAGTCTTGCAGAACTGGTGGGACCTCTAGAACAAGAGAGAGTATTGTGCCTAGTGAGAGCATTGAGGTACTACCTCGAGAGAACCAAGAATATTAGAGGGGGTTCTCATAACCTCTGATGTTCAGTCGAACCCTTTATGTCCTCTCTCCAAGAATGCTGTCTTTCTTTTTGAGAGACATTATTGCAGAGTCTCACTTGGGAATGTAGGAGAATAATTTACCTTTGTTAAAGGTAAAAGCACATGATGTACAGGCAGTAGCCACTTCGTTGGCTTTTAAATGCAATCTCTCTCTAGCTACCATAATCCAATCGACTTATTGGAAGTGTTGCTCGGTCTTTGCCGACCATTATTTACGTGACGTCGAAACTGTGTTTGAGGACTACAGTACGCTGGGTCCGTTCATTGCGGCTGGTGTGGCACTAGGGAATGAGGGGTAGGAGTGATCCTTCTGTTTCTCTTTCTCCTAGCCTTGATTAAGGTTGTTGAGTTTTTGGGAAGCCAGGGGTACTTAGTACTTGGAGTACCTCCGATCTTCGTTTTTAATGGATGGGTAATACATGTTTTTTAAATGGTGTACAGGTAATATAGTTTTATGGTTGTGTGTTAGTTGATGTCTATTTTTTCAGCCAGGGTAACGGAGTTGTTCTGTTTAAGCTTTGTCGAGTCATAGGAGTACTCCCTGACCACAAAGCTCCCACTGAAGTAGGGGCATGTCCCTATGGGTCGAGATGAGCAACAACCAAGTGGCAGTATCTTCCTGCTCTTGCTGTCTCCCCAGGTAAGGTTATAACAAGCGTTACCACAATGCTAGCATTTTTTCTATTTCAAATGCATTTGTTTATAATGTTTTTTGAGTAGTACATGTCCACTCTTCCCGCCTCCTATCAGTGTGGGATCCAACTATGAAATTACTTGGTAAGTTTCATATACAAAAATTACATTTTCACACATGAAACTTACCGAACAATTACATAGCTTTACGCTTCTTAACCTACGGCAGTCGAAATCCCATATTTCTCGGTGCTAGCGGCGCTGCTGACGTGTAGGTGATACAACCCCGCCCACTTTCGGGGATCCCAGGTACTACTGAGCTTTGCTTGTCAATTCGTTTCCTGCCGCCCACGGTGAAACACCCGTGGTTTTTTTGCTGCAGTCAACTG
The DNA here is from genome assembly GCF_040412425.1 of Macrobrachium rosenbergii. Taxonomy (NCBI): domain Eukaryota; kingdom Metazoa; phylum Arthropoda; class Malacostraca; order Decapoda; family Palaemonidae; genus Macrobrachium; species Macrobrachium rosenbergii. Next base: position 18,832,653 of record NC_089741.1, on the reverse strand, counting down.
TTCGCCATTTTGTTTGACACCCGATTTGGTGAAGTACAATTTTCTTGGTTGTTTTTTGTGTTTGATGGCATAGCTGCTTTCTTTATTCATCTGTTTAGTGTGAGTTATGTCAGATTCAGGTTCATCTGTTAGGTTTTGCAGCGAAGGCTGCAAAACTAGATTAGCCAAGTTATGTTATGACCCACACTCAAAGTGCGTGAAATGTAGGGGACAAGAGTGTACTAAAGAGCATACATGTAATGAATGTGTAGATCTAGATGATCAAGGATGGAAGAGTTTTTTGTCTCACCTTGATAAGATGGAAAAAGATAGGAAAAGAAAGGCAGCCATTAGGGCTGATAGCAGGGCTAGATTAGAGTCAACTCCTTTGCCGTCAGAGGCAAAGAAGCCCGCTTTGTCTTCTCCTATTTTGTCAAACGTCTCTCCTATTGATAGTCCTCCTACTTCAGTACATCTTACTCCGGCTCAGGTTCCCCATGCTTCTGATTCCGACATCATTGCCCAATTAGAAGATAAGATGGATAGGAAATTTGAGCTGATTGCTAAATCTGTTTTGGATTTAGGTACATCTTTTCGTGAATTTGTGACTAAGTCTAGTGAAGTGAAAAGTGCTAGTGTCGTATCCGATGAGGCGGCTGTCCGTCCCTCCACTTCTCCTAGACCGAGGTCACTGTCCCGCTCCCCAGCACCTGGGAGAAGACATACCGTGAGTCGAAGGGAGACTGGAGGGGTTTGCCCACGGGCAGCCGTCGACTCAGTCATGAATTTCGACTCGATTACTGTGAAGAGACACCATTGGAAAGGTGTAGATGTGTCTGGTGTAAGTTTGTCGTCGGACTCGGAGGTGTGTTCACCTGATACCAGGCGAAAGAAGTGGAGTGAAGTGTCACGCCCGTTGAAAAGGCGCGCAGTGCCATTGGATAGTTCGTCATCACCTGTGAAGAGAGGGACGGAAAAGAGTCCTCAACCCTCGTGTAGCTGTTGGGAGAACCCTGTGTATCTTTCACCTAGTAGAAGTTCGGGTGCTGTTCGCAAGCGGTCTCACGAGGTATCAGTGTGGGACTCGCATAGTTTCGTCTCGTCGACTGAAACAAGGAAAGTTTCGACTCGTTCGCCAGCTGACAAGAGAGAGAATTCGACTCGCAAGTCTTCATCAAGGAAGTCGTTTCCTTCGCCCGCACCATCGGGAGATGATGCGAACAACAAAGAAGCTTTTTTGGATCCATTGAGACAGCTTCAGGACTTAGTTAAGTCATTGAAAAAAGTTAAGGCTTGTACGGATGAAGGAGCCAAGCAGTCGACAACGTCGGATGGAGAGGATCAGTCGGAACAAGAATCGAAAGCGGCTTCTGCTTACTCCAACTTGATGAAGTTTTTGTTGGCTTCCTATCCGGAATTCGAGCCAGCTCCTCCGTTTTCACCTCCTCCTACCTTTGTTAAGGATAGGAAAGTACTTTTGCCGAGTCTACCTAAACTAGTGCTTTCACAGTCGGCGAAAAGAGTCTTCAAAGAAGCGGAGAAGTGGCTGGAGAAGAAGAGGGAGTCTGGTAAAGCCGCCTTCGCTGTCCCACCGTCCAAGGTACTGAAAACATATAAATTTTATGCTACCGGAGAATTACCCTTGTTGGGAGTCGCTGCCTCCTCCCAAGGGGATTTCTCAGGTCTGGTGGATGCTAACAGAAGGACAGCGTTTTCGTCGGCGAAAATTTTCTTCTCTTCGCCTGATTTCGACCACCTGATTAAGAACCTATTTAAGGTAATAGAAGTTTTCAGCTTCTTAGATTGGACTATTGCTGCATTAGCAAGGAAAATAGAGGATTGTCGATCTCTGGAGGATAGCTTGACGACAGACTGGCTTGATATATTATCGTGCGCTGACAAGGCAGTCAGGGATGGCTCAGGGGAACTTGCATCTCTTTTTACTCTGGGCGTCCTTAAAAAGGGAGAACTTTGGTGCTCTTGCACCTCCAAGGGAGTCACTTCTAACCAGAAGTCTGCTCTCATGTTTGCGCCTTTATGTAAGTCGCATTTATTCCCTGAACAGGTTATTCAGCAAGTTCTCTCCGATCTGGAGAAAAAGTCTACCAATGACTTATTGACTCGTTCGTCGACGCGACGCCCCAAGGAGACAACACCTACAGGAGCTAAAGGGTCCCCTCTTCAGAAGCACCCTTTTCGGGGGGGAAAGACTAGATGGCAACCCAGACCAAGGACTAATTTACGTCCACAAGCCACAGCCAGTAAGAAACCACCCTTGAGACAGTCAGACAAGTAGGGAATTTTACCCTCACACACCTGTAGGAGCAAGACTCCACCTGTTTTGGCGGGAATGGAGTCGAAGAGGGGCAGAACAGTGGGTGATCACAGTTTTAAGAGAAGGTTATGTGATCCCGTTTGTGCAAGATCCACCGCTGTCGAATATTCCCATCGCCTTGACAGCATACTCGCAGGGATCAGAAAGAGCTTTGGCTCTTGCCAAAGAAGTAGAAGCCCTGATTTCCAAGAAGGCCATAGAAATAGTGGAAGACATCTCACCGGGCTTTTACAACAGGCTGTTTGTAGTCCCCAAGTCATCGGGGGGCTGGAGACCTGTCCTGGATGTGAGTGCACTCAATATCCTTGTTCTGAAGACGAAGTTTCATATGGAAACCAGTCGGTCAGTCATGTCAGCTCTTCGACCAGGAGACTGGATGGTGTCGCTGGACATGAAAGATGCATATTTCCATGTACCTATTCATCGGAGCTCCAGGAAATATCTACGGTTCGTTTTCAACAGCAGAGTTTATCAGTTCAGAGCGCTCTGTTTCGGACTTTCGACAGCCCCTCAAGTATTTACTCGAGTCCTGGCCCCGGTAAGTCGATGGTTACATTTGATGGGAATCAACATTGCTTTTTATCTGGACGACTGGCTTCTAAGGTCCGACTCCAGTCTCCAGTGTGTGAGGGATTTAAATCGGACACTAATATTAACACAGCAACTGGGATTAGTAATGAATTTAGAGAAGTCGCAGTTAGTACCGAGTCAGAGGATTCCATATTTGGGGATGATTCTGGACTCACAAACTTTTTGGGTTTTTCTCTCCCCGAGGAGAATAGTCTCTCCTTGCGACTGTACGGAAACTGTTAAACCGCTCGTCCTGCACGGCTCTGGAGTGGATGAGCCTGCTGGGGACTCTCGCTTCGGTGGAGACCTTTATTACACTTGGTCGTCTTCACATGAGGACGCTACAATTCTACCTAAAGGCCAGTTGGGACCGGAGAATTCAACCGGATTCGACTGTTATTCCGATCTCCGAGGAAATCAAGGAGGATCTTCGTTGGTGGTTGTAGGAGGAAAGAGCTCACGAGGGTTTGTCCCTCGAAAGAGCGAACCCAGAGCTAGAATTTTATGCCGACGCATCGGACTCGGGATGGGAAGCCCTGTTGGGGAAAGAGAAGACATCAGGCATCTGGACAGAACAGGAGAGAGGTCTTCATATCAACGTAAAGGAGCTGAAAGCAATTTTTCTTGGGCTTCAAAGTTTCACCCCTCTAGTCGAAGGGAAGAAAGTTGCGGTGTTCTCGGACAACACCACAGCGCTGTCATACATAAGCAAACAGGGAGGGACACATTCGTTCTCCCTTTACAGAATGACGGAGCGTCTTCTTCTGTGGGTGAATTCACACAAAGTGACCCTCTTCCCCAGGTACGTGCAAGGGAAGCTCAACGTTTTAGCAGACGAACTCAGTCGTGCGCGTCAGGTTCTTCCGACGGAGTGGACATTGGATATCAGAGTTTGTCAGGATCTATGGCGGTTGTGGGGACAACCAACGATAGACCTATTTGCTCTTTTCTGTTCTCCGGTTCCGGACCCGTTAGCCTGGAAAACGGATGCAATGCTTCTCGACTGGTCAGGTCTGAATGTTTACGCATTTCCACCATTTGCGATGATCAGAGAGGTATTAAACAAGTTTCAGAGTCACCAGAATGTTACGATGACACTAATAGCTCCTTTTTGGCCCAGAAAGGAGTGGTTCCCGGATCTCCTGAGGATGTTAGTAGACTTCCCCAGGCTTCTGCCGCAAATTCCATCGCTACTCAAACAGCCCCATTTCGACAGAAATCACCAAGGGTTGTCGCATCTCGCTCTGACAGGATTCAGACTGTCCGGGACCTGGTCAGAGCGAAAGGTTTTTCAAGAAGAGCGGCAGAGGCTATTGCTAACTGTAGAAGAGTCTCTTCGGGCAAACTCTATCAGTCAAAATGGGGAGTTTTTAGAAGTTGGTGCAGAGAAAGTCACACAACTACTTCTAAAACCTCTATTCAAGAGATAGCAAACTTCCTAATATATCTGAGAGACGTTAGGAAGTTATCGACTTCGACAATAAAAGGATATAGATCCATGTTGGCGTCGGTTTTTAAACATAGAAGCTTAGATATATCTAATAACTCGGACATCAGCGACTTGATTAAATCTTTTGAGTCCTCTAGGACAAGGAGACCAGGTTTAGTGGACTGGAATTTGGACGTAGTATTGTCCTGGCTCTCTAAAGCAAATTTTGAACCTCTTAATTCGGCTTCTTTGAAGGATCTTACTAAGAAGACATTATTCTTAGTCGCCTTAGCTTCAGCTGGTAGAATCAGCGAGCTGCAAGCAATGAGTAAAGAGATAGGATTCACACAAGACGAAGCTGTGTGTGCCTATACTCAGGATTTTTTAGCGAAGAATGAAGATCCTTCGAGACCATGGCCTCGTTTCTTCTCCATTCGAAGCTTGTCAGGAGTAGTAGGAGAAGAAGACGAAGAGCGTTCTTTGTGTCCGGTGAGAGCACTGAAATTTTATCTTCATAAAACAGAGGCTTTGAGAGGAAGTTCGAACCGATTGTGGTGTTCAGTTAAAGATCCGAGCCGTCCTATGTCTAAGAACGCAATTTCGTTCTTTTTAATGAGCCTGATTCAGGAAGCACACACGTCAGTAAGAGATCAGACTCTACAGGTGTGTAAAGTTAAAGCCCACGAGGTTAGGGCAGTAGCGACTTCCATGGCTTTTAGACATAATACGTCGCTAGTATCTATTTTGCAAGCTACGTTCTGGAGGTCGAGATCAGTTTTTGCTCTCCAATACCTGAAGGATGTGGAAGCAACGTTTGATAATTGTTGTCGTTTAGGACCTTTGTCGGTGATGGGCATGGTGTTGGGAAAGGAAGCATAGGGGGATTTGGTCCAATTCCCCTTCCTTTTGACTATCTCTTCATCTTGATTAGAAGGTGGTCGAGTTTTGGGGAAGCCAGCGGGTACACGGTACCAGGAGTACCCTCCAGTTTTTATGGTAGGGTTTGGTTAATTTTTTATGGTTATGTGTAGGTGATGGTCTTTGATTGTTATTTTAATCTGGTCATAGCCAGGGCAAGGGCGAATATTATTTCATTCTGATCAACCATCGGTGAACCTCCATGGTTGCAGAATACCCACTAGTAGTAGTAACGATCCTGGCCACTACTGCCACGTTCCCTACAAGTGATGAGAGCGCCGACCAGAGGCAGTATTCTCCTGCAGCTGCTCTCTCACGAGATAAGGTACTACAACATTCTTGCAATGTGAGTTTTTTCTTTTTTGCATTAAAAGTCCATATGCCCACCAGCCGGGTAATGTGGATTCAGCTATGTAATTGTTCGGTAAGTTTCATGTGTGAAAATGGTATTTTTATAATAAAATAAGGTTTCACACATACTTACCGAACAATTACATGATTAAAGCCCTCCCTCCTCCCCACGAATTGACAAGCAAAGCTCAGTAGTACCTGGGATCCCCGAAAGTGGGTGGGGTTGTATCACCTACACGTCAGCAGCGCCGCTAGCACCGAGAAATTTGGGATTTCGACTGCCGTAGGTTAAGAAGCGTAAAGCTATGTAATTGTTCGGTAAGTATGTGTGAAACCTTATTTTATTATAAAAATACCATTTTTATAATAAAATAAGGTTTTATATACTTACCAAGTAATTACACGATCAGAGCCCGTCCCACCTTCCTGCACATGGATGTAGAGCATGAACGAACTGAGCTCTTCAGCTACATTGTACCTGTTCTTTCCCGAAAGTGGGCAGGGCACTTGCCTGCATCGAAACAAAACCGTGCTACTGCAAATTTTCTATTCTTAAGCTGCTATTTAAATAGAAACTAATAGTTATAAAATTACTTGGTAAGTATATATAAAACCTTATTTTATTATAAAAATGTCATATCTACAAGGCAGCCCTAAATACAAACACAGTTTGGAAGGAAGTTTCTGGTATAGGTATGGTGTTTGGAAGAATGGAATGGAATGGAATGGAATTTGAAATTTAGGCTTGAGAAGTCAAACACTGGAATCCGAAGGATTATTCAGTGCTATAATGAATTTGATTTGAGATGAATAGTCATGTCAACGAATTTATGAATTAAATAAAATAAAATAAAATATTTTAAACCTAGTAAAAATTAATATTTGGCAAAAACTGATAAAAACTGTGCCCTCAATTTGTTTAGGATTTCAAGGGCTTTACTGAGGTGGAAAAGAAAAAAATAACCCTTGGTAACACTGAGCACTGAGTTGAAAATAAAGATTTAGAGGAGGAAGATTTTGTCTCATTATTTGAGGCAGACGAGCAGCCTCCGATGAATGGAATTAAGAACTTCATGAGCAGCAGTGCCACAAAAAGGAACAGGCACCAGAACCAGAACCATGACACCTCACCAGCAATGAGATATAACAGGCTTTTGTATATGTTTATAAATGCCTTGTGGTTTTCAAGGAAATGGATCCCAATACTGAGCACTTTACCAAGGTATTGGGGGCAAATCATAACTCAGTTGTTTGTTTTAGGTTGCTGTTGAATGGAAAGAACAGTTTGACAAAGAAATTTAGCCATTAACATCATATACATAGTCCCCTCCTGTATCCCTTCACCTTCTTCCTCCAGCCTGTTGAGCACGTCAATGTCATACATGAGGTAGGTATAGCATTACATATATGTATGAGGGGTTCTTTACATTCTGCTGTATATTTAATATAAGTTTGACTATTGAACAACAAAAGCAGGAAAATTTTTAACTTTGGAATGACTTATTACACATGTATCAGCACCGTTGGTTAGAGAAAGTTATAGGATGTTTAGGCTATTTAAAGTGCTTATTTGGCTTTTTTTTTTTCAATCCTTGTTTGAATACTGCTCTGGAGCCAAATAAATTTAATCGTCCTGTATTGTCAAGGAATTCAGCTAATTTGGTTGCTTACTGTAAGATTCAAAGCCATTCCTGTAGGAATTTTAATAATACTTTGTTCCTACACGATATACAAACCATCGGGCCTTTACATTAGGAATTACTTAGAGCAAAGCTAGAAACGGCCATTGAACTCTTGGACAAGGTGGTTAGGCAGTAACTACTGTCCGGTAGGCGGGAATACCCGCCTGCCCGTAAGTAAACATTCCAGTTTTTCAGCCGTCATGCGTTGCAGGCGTGTTTTCGGAGCTCTTTGCTTAATTCTTTAAGCTCTTTTTTTGCTGGTGGGATCTTTTTTTTATCTTTTTGTTATATATTGTGTGTATTTGATATTTGTTAATATACAGACCCGCGATTTTTTATAGCCTTGCGTAGGCCGTCATCCCCCAGTATGTGTGTGTGTGTGTGTGTGTGTGTCTCTTGGGGTTGGCGGCCAGTGGCGTAACAGGTTCACTCCCCTTTTATTGGACCTCTGCTTGTACAAGGCATGACTGTATTCCTATTCTGACTTGTGCTTAGTGTTGCTCTTCGCTGCCTCGCTGTGGCCAAGTTTGTTGGGAGGAAACTTCTGAAGAAGGTAGCTGGGTGTTGCCGGAAAGTTTTCGCTTCCAACAGCGCCCTTGGTAGCCGCCCTTTCATCCTTGTTTCTCTCTCCCAGTAAGCTTTCCCTTTCTTGTTGTCTCACCTTCAGGAGCAATCTCTCCTTCACCTTCTTTGCTCACTCGTCAGGCAAAGATCGCCTTGGGGGCGACCTCCTCTCGCTTCTTAGGGAAGTTTCCCTCAGAGCGAGAGGACTCCCCCTCTACTAATCATCTATGTTTTTTTTCTTCAGGTTGACACTGAGCATTGTAGGCACAGCAGTAGATGGGTGGATATCTCACTGCTGGATATCTTAGCCTTGATGAGTTGCCCTGTGACACTCATACAGTGGTTACTCCAGGAAGGACCACAGTACCTTGGTGGCGATGGCGTAGGTCCATGTCAGTGTCTAAGATTTCCATGTATCTGTGGTCCTGTCTACTCCTGCTGTGTCTCCTGTCTTGATTGCTCCTAGTGTCCTGGCGACCAGTCACTGGGCAGCTCCTGCTGTGCCTCTTGCCCCAGCTGCCTGGTTACCTGTGTCACAGCTGCTGCTGATCCTGAAGCTCTTGCCGGCCGGGCCGTTTCTGTCGTGCCTCCTGCCTCAGCTGCCCTGGCCGCTCCTGTTGCTTCTCCTGGTGTTCTTGTCGCTTGGGCTGCTCCTGTTGAGCTTCCTGATTTCAGCTGCCCCAGTGCTTCCTGTGTTTCCTGACCACCATCCTGTAGATGTTGGAGAAGAGATCGAGGAAGAAGTCCTGTGAGATGTAGTCGTCTTCAACTTGATCTTCGACTTTGTCTTCTGCTGCCTTCAAAACAGCGGCCGAAGAAGAGGAAGGCTGACTCTCCCTCTCCTAAGAAGTCCCACCATGGGGCTTCTGAGGGGCTGCCTCCCTTCATGGGGAGGCAATGGGATCTCGTCAACTCTTACTGGCCTTCAGGCTCGGGAACTGAATCACTTACCCCAGGGTCTTGCATTTCAGGAGTCGCGGGCATGTAGACTTCGGTTGCGCTCCCATCGCCATTCTAGGAATTCTGCTTCTGGACTGGTGCTATGTTGGGTGCCTGACTTTGTCGAGTCACACCAAGTGCTTAAGAACCTTAAGGGACTCATGCATCCTGAACCGATGTTGGAGAGACCTCTCACCGTCTCGGTTCAGGCACAGGTGAGAGAAAAAACCAAGACATGCAAGTGTCATGGTTCTTCCTGCCAGTACTGAGTTTTGAGTGCTCGGTTGGTTCTGAAACAGTGCTCGGTCAGGTTCACAGCCAGGTGTCTCAGTTCCGAGGGTTCAAACACCTGGAGAGGCAAGGAGAAGGTTCCCTTCAGTGGTCCTGCGGGACTTTTGAGGGACTACCTCTCTTCGGGAAGGCAGTGCATTCTCTTGTTTGGCTCTTCCCGGCCCTTGGGGTCGGGAACTGATTCGCATTCCTCATTGGGGTCTCGTGTTTTGGGGGGCCTCGAGAGCACAACCTTTCGAGGCCACGCTCTCGATTCCAGTTTTTAGAAGTCTGCGTCTAAGACTGGTTCTGTGCCTGTCCCTCGGTTTTCTTTGGAAGCCGAGAGGAACTTACTCCCGGTGGTTGTTCTTATGAGACTCGGGAGACTGTTCTTAAGAGACTCAGAAGTCTCCCGAAGCGCTTAGACTCCTTGGAATCTGAGCGCTCGGATTCCTTGGGATCGTGAGCGCTCGGATTCCTTGGGATCGTGAGCGCTCGACTAAAGAGTCATTTAGTGTCTAGGATTCTGCTGAAACTTGGGCACTCCCCAAACCAGTACTAGGGAGTTCACTCTCCGGTCTGGTTTGGGTAATCTTGGGCACTCCCCAAACCAGTACTAGGGAGTTCACTCTCCAGTCTGGTTTGGGCACAGGACGAGAGAAGGTGTCAAAACATTCAGATGTTTCGACACTGCCTGCCTGCTTCAATTTGAGTTCACAGTCAGTTCCGAATGTGTCTCAGACCCTTGGGTTCAAGCACCGAGGTTAGCAGAATAGAATCTCCTTTAAACCTTCTTCTCGAGGGGCTTCAACCTCGGAGGAGATTGAAGCATGTCTTGAGGACAGTGCTAGTTCACGACCGAGTTTTTCTGGCTTGGTTCGGCTCAGCCCTGCTTGCTCAGCCAGCCACCGATCGCATTTATGTGATCGGTTTGGATCGGCTCAGCTTGCGTGCCCAGCCCCCTATCGCATCTACATAATCGGCTCGGCTCGCTCAGTTTGGCAAACCGAATGCTGTCAAGGTTCTTTCTTCAGGAGACTCAACTCAAGTGAACATTTGCTCTCTTCAGGTTAGCGCTTCACCGTAGCGTTAGCATTCTCTTTCCTCCATATCGCCGTCATCACCTCTGGTTGATGATCGTCTGCGGTCAGCCTTTCCTGCTGGTTCTTCTAGCAGGACAGGTAAGAATGCTTTTTCTCCTCTCCTCTCCTCTTCCCTCAAACCCTTTCAGTTGCTGCCGCGAGATGCGAGTCGGATAGAGAGGACTCCGAGTTTTGTTTCTTATCGGAGTTCTGCTACAAGGATCTACATCTCGGGCTCGGTTCTCGGATCAGCTCGCTGTACGTCCAAATAGTCGAGGATGGTTTTCTGGGTTCTGGCAAGGGTATCCCTCCAAGAAGAGATTGGGAGTGTCGCGCCCTAGGGGGACTTGAGGGTCTTCTTTTTTGGGTTGCGGACATCCTCGATTTTCTTTTCGCAGAGATCTTCACACCGATTCGTCAACACAATGATCTCAGGGAGAAAACCACGGCATTCCCTGTGAATACTCTTCACTGCTCCTTGCAGGGGTTTTGTTGGGGCTGCCATGGTCCTTGCTTGCTATAAGGGTTTTCTCAACCAGATGAATGCCTTTTTCCTGGACAGGGAGTTCATTTTGGTTGAGCCACCCATTCAAGCTCCTTCCCCTTCCTCTTCCCTGACAGAAGTGATTCTTCTTGCCTTGGATGGGTCCTTATGCCGACTAGCAGATTGTCCTGGCTCTGGCTTATCCATACTCGGATCTCTCACTGTTTCTCTTGCTGTGAAGGGTGTTCCCTCTCGCAACAAGAGATGGCGAACCTGGATGACACCACTATGGTGTCCCTCCCGACAGTCTTTTGATGAATCTGTGGTCCTTCACTTTTTCAAAGCTTTACCTCCTTGGATGCGATCATTCCTGAAGAGGTCTCTGCCTTATAGAGACTGTTCCAGTCTCGGGGTAGGTTCGCCTTCCCAGCACCAGACAGCAACCTGTGGGCAATTCTGGTGCTATGAAGAGGGACACTGTCCTGATTCCGATCTCCAGTCTAGTAAGTCCCAAGTCGTCAAATTCCCTCAGGAATGGACCTTTACTCGGTTCTGCCCCCTCTTTTGGAGAAAGTAGGTAGATACCACAGTACAGTAGTCAAGGAACATGCCAGAGCAAGTGCCTTGTCCTCTGGACAACAGCAGCCTAACCCTTCCTCAGCCCCTAAGAAGTCTCGGGTTCCAAGGGCGCTCACAGAACACCCAGCCTTCCTGATTCTCTTAGAAAGTGTGTATACGTGTGTCTCTTTCAATCCTCTTTCCATCGGGAAGAGAGGAAGGGAGAATGCTCTGAACAGCGTTCTCCTCCTGCTGATGAAGGAATGACGGTCAAGTCATTGGACTACATGACAGCAACATAGCCGAGACCTGGCAGTGGATATCCTTCAGAAGTATCTATTTCCTCTCGGTCTCGACCGCCTTTCATCAAACTTCTGTTCCGTCTCCTCTCCTAAGTTCCCAACTTCGGGACCAGACAGCCTGGCTAGAGCTAGTCGTCTTCGGTGTCCTGTCGTCAATGCAGAAGCTGTCCCCTCGGGCAGCTTCACCTTCGATTCTCTTCATGGAGAATGAAGGAGATCTGCTTCCAGTTCTTAATCCTTTCCTCTCTCGAAGGATGAGGGAGGATTTAGGCTTGTGCTTGATCCACAGGAACCTCTGAATATGTCTGCATGTTCTCGAGACATGCTTCTGTTCTCAGGTGTGCCGGCTGGGGAATAGGCGCACACCTGTAAGACCATTGTCTTCAAGGTGTGCGGCCAAGACAGTAAGTACCTTCTCATCAACATCCTGGAGCTCAAGGCAGTTTCCTAGCCCTCCGAGAGTTTCAGAATCAGTTTTTTTTAGATACTTTGGGGTGTTGTTAGGCAACAACACCACAGTAGTGGCATATGTCAACAAACAAGAGGGTCTTGTTTCCCATCTGTTACTTCAGTTGACTGCAGGTGCTCAAGTGAAGTTTGGTGCACTCTGTGGAGCCGTCAGCCAGATACACTCCAAGCAATGGGATGTATTGGCAGACAAGCTCAGCCTCGGCCATCTTTGCAGAGAGGTTGCTTGACTTGAGGGCTCCCTGTCATCCTTCTGTTTGCCTCCCGGCTCAACAGAAGTCTGCATGTCTCCTACTTAATTGTACCAGACCCACGGGCTGCTACGATGATGCATGCTGACACAGTGGGACAACCTCAGACTTCTTCATCTCCCTTCGTATTTGTCTAATTCACAAGGTGTTCAGCAAGTGTCGTTCACCCCAAATTTAGATGAGTACTAGAAGACTTTCGCCTTTTGCCCGACCTGCTAGCTCTGCTTCCGAGACACCGAGAAGAGTTCCTCCCTGACCCGACCTTCTGTGTCAGCGACATGCGAAGCGGTTCCTCAGCAAGCATAGGCTTCTTGTCAAGCGGCAAAGGAGATAGCCGGACATCTCTATCAGCCTCTGCAGCAGTACCCAGGGATTGGAGCCATCTTCGCTGGTTGGTGTCGTTGACGGGACTTTTTCTCTGGTTAGAGCTGCTCTTCAGCAGGTTGTCAACTTCCTTGTCTCCTTCCCCTAGGGTTGCTTCCCTCTGATTCAGTTGTGAAAGACGTCGGCCCTATCCTGCCTAGTCTTCTATCTGAAAGCAGCCTTTTTCTCCCCAGTCGAGATTTAGATACTGATGAGAAGCTTCTATCAGTCTTTTTGTCCCAGGGGCCTCAGGTCCCTGGGTGGCATATTATAGAGGGATGAAGAAATTTGTTTTTATTTAGCATTTCCCAACGTTTTGTGAGAGAGAGAGAGAGAGAGAGAGAGAGAGAGAGAGTGTAATTGTCGTTGTGAGTGGTTCGGTTGTTGGAGTTGGTTTTACGGCTGTCTCTCTGTCTGTCGGTCTGTCGGGAGTTTTTCGTTTTTTGGGGAAGTCTTGGGCAGTTGAGGTCCAACCTTGAAAGTGAACGGGAGTTCGTCTGTTTTTTTGGGACCACATTAATGGTTCATGTGTCTCTTCTTTTTTTTGTTGGTTCGTTGTTGGTGGAGGGTCGGTTTAAGTTTTTTGTTTCGTGGGTGTGTGCTGTGATTGGCAACCGTGGACCTTATCCATCTCCAGCAACCGAAGATCAGGGTGAGTGTTGCGTGTTGTGTTGTTTGTGGGTGTGAATACCGCCACATAATATTTGGCGCCCAACGTGGGGCAGCTGGTATTGCAGCTGCAAGTGAGATTGGTGGCTGGTAGTGTGACTGAAGAGAAGGATGGAAGAGGAACTGGTAAGGTTGAGAGAGGAGAATACGTGGTTGAGGGGTGAGAATGAGAGATTGAGGAGTCAGTTGGAGGAGGTGGAGGAATGCTAAGAAGTGCGAAAGAAGAAATGAAAGGGGAGATGAAAGAGTCAGAAGAGAGAATGGAAGAGAGGATGGATAAAAAGTTGGAGGAATGATGAAAAGTGTGGAAGAAATGATGAAAGGTATGTTCAAGGGTGTTT
>NC_089741.1:18504098-18516598 GCF_040412425.1 Macrobrachium rosenbergii | reverse complement strand
TATATATATATATATATATATATATATATATATATATATATATATATATATATATATATATATATGTATAATATTACATATATGTGTATATACACATCTATATATAAATACACGAGGTATAAGATTAATAATAACTGAAATTAAAAGGAAAGCTCTACTTAGACGGTTACGGGAAAGTGGATTAGTCACCATGAAAAGAAAAGCAGACTAAACACCGTAATGCTGTTGAAACTTTCGATACCGTCAAAAGGCAAAGTAACGCAAAGAAGCAAGAATCAGCAAACAGGCTTAGCACTAAAATTTGATGAAATTTAAGTCTCCAATAATAATAATGATTGCCAGCGTAGAGACGACACACCAGAATAAAGACGAGAGTCAAGCTATGTACACGAACGAATGAATGAATGATTAACTGTTCAAGTGAATATGAGCAAAACATTAATAGAATTTTTAGGAAAGGAATGGAATGTAGAATTTAGGCCAAAGGTCAAGCGTTGGAGCCCATGAGGCCATTCAGCGTTGAAAGGGAAAGAGTAGAGAGGTCTGAAAGGTGTAACAAGAGGAAAAACTTGCAGTTGCCCGAGGAAACAACTATTAGGAGACGATGGATAGCAAGACGGATTAAGAGAATATGAATGGAGGTACAGTAAGAGGAATGAAAGTAGTTACAACCAAGGGCCGGAGGGACGCTGCAAAGAACCTTAAGTAATAATGCCTACAGTGCACCACGTGAGGTGCACCGGCGGCACTACCCTCCTGTGGGAAATCAAGGGTTTATGGCAAGAAAAAGGATGTTAACGCGTAACCTCAAGCAAGGATATTTAAGCCCAAGGCTGTGGAAGGTCATAGTATGGTTATGGCACCGCCAAAGACTTCATAACACTGGTTATTCGGCCACCATCCTCCGTTGAATGGGCTGAGTTCAGAGGTCCACACCAGGCCCCCAACTCTCTTCCACCTCTTATCACGCTTAGAGCAAGAGACCGTGAAGGCATAAGTCCGGCTTAATTCAAACCAACTACCACCCAGGAGGACAATTAAATTTGCCACCTGAGATGGCCCACCTGTAGCAGGTAGCGGAATCGACACCACAGTTAAATGAACAAGACACACCTGAAAGGCTGGCACGTCGAGTTTCCAACTACCAGAAGATAAAAATTGATGCCATGACTGAAATATGTAGAATTTACTTGTAAATTAAGATGAATTTGTGAATTATCTATTGCCACCCAGTGATACGGCTTGCAATTTATTGTACCTTGCACAAATATGCCGGTAAGTATTTGATGCAAAAAAAAAATAAAGAAAATAAAATACCAAAATTTAAAGACAAACACAGGATCATTGAAACTCAACAATATTTTGAGTAGGATGATTAGGTACAAAGAAAGAGAAAAGAAAGACTTGGACATGTAAAATAGCCCATTAGAAATGGAGGAATTATATGGATAGATGTATGGCCTTTCGAGCACCTAAGACCTCAGCTAACAAGATGAAGCGTATAGAAGAGAGCCTAGTGTGACCCATTTTTTTTTTCAAAGCCAATTTCCCCTTCTCATTCATCGGGAAACCGGTTAACTCCATCTAACCCAAGTTCCCGTAACCACTGTGAAGCGACTGCATTCCAAGACGTTATAAAAAATGGGAAATCCAGATAGAAAATGTATAATCACTGTAAATGCTCGTCTCAGTCCCCACCCCAACTCCCGCTTGCCAAATTGCCTTGGGCAATTTCAATCCAGCCATGATGGAAAATCCCGAAAACGTGGACTTCTCCCGCAACTCCTGGTCTACCCACTGGTTTGCAAGAGTAATTCGTGGCAACTTCGGCTTCTAATTCAGAATCAATTAGTCAATAGAAGAAAACACTGCATGCACCAAAATCACAAACACCTGTTATTCGTGGAACTGCTTAATAGATGCACAAAAGTTGGCAAGGTAACCGGCAACTGCTGTGTACTTAACTGCTGATCAAGCGCTGTAGTTATATGACACGAGTGTTTAAAACACCTGTGGCTTTTTACTTTCAAAGCAACGGTATGCCTGATCAAGTAGAGCACAAATGTATAACAAAATATAATCCAAGTATTTTAAACAAAGAAAATGGGATTTAATAAAAAAAAAAAAAAGGAGAGAACTTCAATACTTCCCCAGCCTGTTCAATGCATCCTGAAAACAGAAATGGGAGTCTCAGACAAATACGAGAAAACTGCAGTACACCTGAACGGTTCCAAGCAGGTTCCACCTTTAACCTTTCCCTATGGAATGACTTTGGAAATAATACTACCTAATAATAAGCCCGTCGACACCTGGCAATGAGCTGTTAATAACCTTATGCAAATCTGTTTCAACATTCCAGGGAATCTGTTCCCTTCTGCTCAGGCAACGAGAGAAAAACTCGACTGGCGGATGGGATCAATGGACATTAATTAATAATTAATTTTGAGATACCCAAATGAGTATACGCATATTGCCCAAACATAATATATGCCCTCCGATGCCATTTTTGACAATGGGGAGTTATCAAGTTTAGGTTCAGCACTCAAGTGTCCGTCTCTCTCTCTCTCTCTCTCTCTCTCTCCTTGGGGACCTGCGTTCGATCCCAGATCTGGGCGACGAACAGTATAGGAGTTTCCTTTAAAATTCATCACACCGCTAAGCAGTGAACTATAAAATCTGGCTGTTAGTTGGCTGTTGTGGGTAAAGAGAGGGAAGGAAACGACCAATGTGAGTGATATACTTCGTCAATATGTATCCCATCATAATTATCAGACTAAAAACGGAGGGGCTTGATCAGGTAAGCCTTACACATCCTGCGTAAACCATCCAGAGTTCTCTCTCTCTCTCTCTCTCTCTCTCTCTCTCTCTCTCTCTCTCTCTCTCTCTCTCTCTGAAAGACAACTGCGAAGAAAAATATGGAGCAAGAGAAAGATTCCATCCGTCCATCTTCCGTCTATTTTTGGAAACCTCATATCGATCGTCATTAGGCCTATCAGGCGGCCCCTATCGATTTTTCAAGTAATGTATATGGTTAGAATGGTAGGAATGGAATGGAATATAAAATTTAGGCTAAAGGCCAAGGGCTGGGACCTATGAGGTCATTCAGCGCCGAACTGGAAATTGAGAGCCAAGAGGTTTGAAAGGTTTAACAGGAGGAAAACCTCGCAGTTACACTAAGAAACAACTGTTAGGAGAGGGTGGAAAGTAAGGTGGAAGAAGAATATGAACGGAGTTACAGTAAAAGGAATGAAAGGGGTTGCAAGTGGGGGCCGGAGGGAAGCTGTAAAGAACCTTAGGTAATGCCTACAGTGCACCGCGTGAGGTGCACTGACGACACTACCCCTCCTACGGGATAGAATGGTAGGCTGGTTTGGATAAAGACAGCCTTATGTCAGTACAGGCTTTTGCCCATAGGCTGCCCGAAAGCCGGGTACGGTGTTAAAGGGCGTAAGTAGCCCGACGTGGACCCCTGAAACATTCAACCCACAGACATTTTAAACAATAGTAAAAAAAAAAAAAGATATTTGAAACTGTAAAACAAAAACATATTTTAAACAGAAAAAAGTTGCAGTAATGCACTAAGCTAGAAGCGCACAATCCCGTTGCAACAACAATACAGTGTATATTTTGTAACCAATACACCGTTTTCCCTGATGGGAAGTGGCTTCAGAGAGAGAGAGAGAGAGAGAGAGAGAGAGAGAGAGAGAGAGAGAGAGAGAGAAACAATACCGCATTCATCCTGTGGCTGTTGAAATGAAAATGAATCTCGTTGAAACTGAACAATCTTACATTCACTTCGGACACTTTAATAGTTTTCGACACAAAAATAAAGTTTTCATTTAAAAAATAATTTCTCTCGAAACAATGGTAAATATTCATCACAAATATGAATACGATACCAACGTTTGAATAAATTGAATAACATTATGCCAAAGTATTGTGATTTTGTCATCTTTGTTTGCCCAAAATTATCTCGAAGCTACAGCTTATTATTATTATTATTATTATTATTATTATTATTATTATTATTATTGTTGTTGTTGTTGTTGTTGTTATCGTTTAAAAGATGAAATTCATTGCGGTCAGCCAGGTAATTTTTCTTTTAAATATTTATTACCTTAGCCTTCTCGAGCGGTTCATTTCCAGAAGTTTTAATCACGTATTTGTGATTCCTGACGAATTTTTATCATTGTTCCAAATGTGCACAAGAGAATGAGAATGAGAGCATAAATAAAGCTAACTGAGGTTTTGAGAATTATATACAGTATATAGTGTACATATTTTACATATGTATACATACATACATATATATATTATATATATATTATATGTATATAATATATATATATATATATATATATATATATATATATATGTACATATATATTATATATACACGATTTCATGTAAAGGAATTTGTTCCTGGTGGCACAAGCCTTTCGGGATGAGGTTGCTAGCCCCCATGCCTCTTCCACTTTATCTACGAAACCAAAGCTTACAAATTACCAGGTACAGTTGCTTACACAAGATTTTTTTTTATTATTTGTTCGGTTATTGACATTCACCGTGCCCTTGGCGTTCAATAATGTGTTGATAGCTAGCCACTTGCAAAGGGGCGGGGGTAGTTGTTATCTCCTGCAGCTGAAGTGTTCGGGGAAAGCAATATTATTGATGCTTCAGCACATTCGTCTAAATTAAGTGAGGGTTAAATTTACAATGCAAAGTAAAAGGCATATATTGACGAACGGAAACACAATGTTACGGTAACGTTTAAACATTGCCTTTTTTGTCTACGTTTAGAAATAAGGTTCCTTACTGTACTTTACTGTAGTATAATCTTTTGCCTCAATGTTTCAGTATACTGTGTCAGTATAATTGCCCTGCTCGCCAGCAAACACAATTGGTCTGTGAAGTCTGTTAAAAATAATTGTTGACTAAACGCCGTACAGCTGAATTTTTTTCACGTCCCTGCAAAACCATCATTATATTGGATGATGATATTTTCTCCTTATAATAAAAATCATACTCACTTCACATTCCTCATCCACAACACGTTTAAATAAAGGGCTTCAATAACAACAGGAATCGAACGCAGGTAGTCAGTTAAAATTACCTCATTTCCGCAATGTTTACCAACTGCCACTGACACTTGGTACTACTACTGAAGAGCCAAGTGCTGACTTCCTCTAGTTTTCATTAGAAGGGAATGAAGTCCTGTTTCTAGTGGAGCTTTTTACTTCCCCTTTTTATACTCGAGTGTTACGAATCTTTTACCTGGGAACTTTTCATTTTATACCTCAGTCCCGTGATGCTTGATGCTGGCGATCAAATATATAAGGTTAGAAATTGATATATACAAAAAATGTTTCATCTTGTCAATTTGAAATTTAATGTGCTGATTAGAGAGATTTCTTTCTCCTAGAGCACTGATATACATATGACAACCTTCACACAATTTTCTGATGCAAATATCACACACAAACACATACACACATACACACACACACACACACACACACACACACACGCACAAAACGTTCTAGGAACGTATGAGAAAATTATGTTCGTCTTCACACGATGTAAATAAGTATTTTTAGATCTAAATCTACAAAATTCTGTTAACTCCTTTTTTTTTTATTTATATACTGCTAAATACGTACCGGTTCGGACAAAAGAAGCAGAGAGAGAGAGAGAGAGAGAGAGAGAGAGAGAGAGAGAGAGAGAGAGAGAGAGAGCTAGTTTTTAAAATAATTAGAATAATAACATGTGAACTTTGCAATATGTGATAAAATGGTTTAAAATAATTAGAATAATAACATGTGAACTTTGCAATGTGATAAAATGGTTTAAAATAATTAGAATAATAACATGTGAACTTTTCAATATGTGATAAAATAAGTTTAGAACTATAGTTGTTTTCTGCTATCATCTTGTCTGGATAGCTAACCATCTATGTTCACACAATTAAGGCTACAGTTTTCATTCGACGAGTGTAAACAATTCATACACGTAGCAGAAGGTGGTACTTGGCTGTATTTGGTATTCATTCAGCATACTATGTATAAACACCTTACAAATTTATAGGTAATCCATTGGAAGCAAATGATTATCATAACGACCAGCTAATAATATAGTGAACTTTGCCGATAATAATAATAATAATAATAATAATAATAATAATAATAATAATGAAGTACCAAACGTCTTGGAATCCGATGTTCGTGATAGGGAAAAATAAGTCTCAGGAACGTATTAAGGCACGGGCATGATTCACTGTCGAAATGACCAAAGCTGACGCAATAATTGTCTAGCGCACGTGGTTCAGGATTTGAGTCTGTTCCCCCTGCAAGGAGATTAGACTAAGTCAAATTTCACCAACAGACAACCCAATTTGAAAGCATCTGCTGTTTATTTCAGATATTAGCAGTAACGCCAATCGCTGTTGTAGTGTCATCTCGAAAGTCATGAATAGACGCATATCTAATTTACGAAGGGAAGAGAGTGGAAATGTGGACAGAGGCATTTCAATAATAAGAGTTGTTTGTGAAACACGATGCTTCAGCTGGTGGCAAATTACCATTCGACCTTCGACCTCTCTAAGTGTGACCTCGACCCCACTCTGCACAATGGCCATCATTAGTCGTATATGCATCCTAAAGTATGAATGATTTACCTCGTATAATTCCAGAGTTATAGCGCTGTAAAAGAAAAAAAAAAGTGGGCCGGCAGACAAAGACACAGGCGGGTCAATATTTAGTGCCCCCGACCATAAGGTAAACCGGGAATATGATGAAAACATTTCAGTCAAAACAGATGATTAAAAAAAAAAAAGAAAAAAAAAATGAAATCCAACCGCACTACCCCTGTCTAACCCACAAAGCAAACCATTCCCCCTCTATGGGAGAGGGGCGGCTGTTTGCTCCGGATGAAGGAAGGGTTGAATGGGGGGAGATGGGTTGGCCGTTGTTGTACGGTGGAGGAGGTACCGGACAGTGTATGTACAGTGTTAAGGATCAATACCCATACGCTCAAAGACAATTATTTTATTTTTATTATTCAACCATTTCCACATTTTCTGTATTTCTCTCAAGACTCCTTTCAGCACTACGTACAACAGAGAGAGAGAGAGAGAGAGAGAGAGAGAGAGAGAGAAGAAGCACTATTTATGACTCAAATCCCTTCCCCGTCAACTTCTAACTATTTAGAGTCATTCTCTCCCATAGTCTCTCCCTCCTCGCAGAGAGAAAATAACGGTTCTTAAAGAAAGCTTTCCCTTCCACCATTATAAAGGAAAATGAACACCTTACCGCTACAGTTTTCTGTCTTTACAAGCCGCTTACGTGTAACTGCGAGAATGTTCCCTATTCCGATCCAGGGCAAATAACATTGCACATTTAGGTTAACTTTAATTAAATTAGTTTTACGAACAACTACTGACAAGATCTCTCATGCAATTGCCCACAACTCTTACAAGGCCAACTAAACCGTTATTACAACCTGAGAAGGCGCCTGGAAATACCTTCGTGTATTGATAAAGGATAAAATTGATCCCACTACTGAATGACGTATCATATTATCGAAAAATATGTCAGTCAGTCTCTAAGGCCATATGACTAGTCACATAAGAATACTAGTTCACTCGCCTTACAGACCCATGAATTTTTATGTTCACCGTTAGTAACAGACATAAGCGACTTGCCTATGACCAAATACTGTACGAGTATCTTAAAAATCATAAGAATAACTGCGTGCCAACAAGTCTATTTCTCCTCACACATACACACTATATGTATGTATATAATATATATATATATATATATATATATATATATATATATATATATATATATATATATGAGTCTGCTAAGTAAAGGACCTAGCGTCGAAAGGCCTCGCAGCACTCCAGTGTTTCCGTTTCCTTCGTGGATTTTATCTTTATTTATATATTCATCACGTTCCATATTTTCGTGATTCAGTTACACACACACACACACACACACACACATATATATATATATATATATATATATATATATATATATATATATATATATATTATATATATTCTCCCTATATATATATATATATATATATATATATAATATATATATATATTCTCCCTATATATATATATATATATATATATATATATATATATATATATATAATATATATATATATATTCTCCCCTATATATATATATATATATATATATATATATATAATATATATATATATATATATATATATATATATATATATATATATATATACATACAATATATATATGCCTACATGCATACGTGAGGAGGCATTGGTGTAGCTCAATGGTTGAGTATTTGCTTGTGTTAGCTAGGTTCCTGGTTTGATTCCTACTGCCTACAACAGTCCACCAAGAGAAATGTGAAAAATATATACCGTATTGTACACATTTTCCCCTTAATGCGGCTTTTCCCTGAGGTGGCTCCATCAACTAGAGGGTGTTATCCCTCCAGTCCTCGGGAAATCTTTTGGGATGAGGTTGCTAGCCAAGTACCTTTTCTAAACCCTGACTGTTAACCACAACATTCGACTGACTATGATGTACCCAAGTCGCTGCTCAGTTCAGCAGGGGTACAATGGATTCTTTGTAATACAGGCCCAAAGAAGACTTCTGTCACCACATATATATTACACCTATCTCTCTCTATCTGTCTATCTGTATAAAGAGAGAGAGAGTGATGCCTTGTACAGGGGAGGGGGCGGGTGTCGACGCACTGCTGATGAGAATTTGTGAGTATGCGGTAGCTAATGTTGTAAGTTTTCTGCGCAAGTGTTTCTTTCACGATTCAGCCCTTAAATTAGGAAATGTGACAGCGACTGGTGTGTGTGTGTGTGTGTGTGTGTGTGTGTGTGTGTGTGTGTGTGTGTGTGTGTGTGTGTGTGTGTGAGAGAGAGAGAGAGAGAGAGAGAGAGAGAGAGAGAGAGAGAGAGAGTGGGGGATGAAAAGGATCTCTGGCTAGTCCAAACCAGCAACTTCATAAATATCACGCTGCAAACTTTAGTCTAACACGTTGCTATTGGTGAACTCCAAAAGACCATTGTGTTGACATTTATAAACATCGCTAATTAACATAAAAAAAAATTCACATGTGTTACTTTGCGAGATAAAAGTACAAGTGAACTGACTGTAGTGACCAGGTACGTGCATCAAGGCAGAGTAGCTTGCATTAAAGCCTTAAATGAAAATCTTATTCTTACTAGCAGACAACGAAGAACAGTGGCCACTTATTATGTTAAGCAGCTTGCCTTTGCCAGCTGATCACGTAAATATGAACATTTTTCAAATGCAAGGACAACACTTAAACATAGACAACATAAAAAAAAAACTCCATCTGGGCGAGCCTTGAGAAAACTAGCAAACGAACAAGTTATGCATAATAACAAGCGTAGTTTTGTTAAAGCTAATCATCACACGAATATTTACATATAAAAAATAATGACAGTGTAACTTTGTCCAAACTGAAGTTGTAAAAGGCTTGCCTCGAGAATTCCTCTGCAGAAGTGGATACCGTGAATAGTTAGGTCACTAAAATGATCGACTATCTTCAACAAGAGACCTCGATTTTTAAGTTTCTGCTGACTAGACTTATGTCCCATACATTTCTGAGCCGCGGAATGTCAAAACTGAAAGTCGGCGTCGTTATTGTTCAATGTTAGGTTAACTTTTTCACTTATTATTTGTTAAATAGTAAAGGGGAATCACGTTGTCCGTCTTACTGGTTTTTGCACTCAGTTATTTTGAAACTGCTTATATTGTTAGTAATTTCATTTTTAAGCGTCTGATTTTATAGGATACTTGTTGCTGTAACTCTTTGAATGAGAAAATTATCTTAAAACGGTATATGCTAATCAGAGTATTTAGTATGTGTCATAACACATTACCTTTTTAACGTGAGGATACGGTCTTTACTAGCCTGCTAGAAATTACAATTTATCCCCTGCCCCCTCCCCCTTGTTCAACCTGTCTAGGCATCGTAGACAGATTTTGGTAATGTAATCAAGTGCTCTTATAGTACGAATAATCTCCTCGATGGCTGGAAACTCACATTTAATTAGCCGAAATGTTCTTACAAATGTAACGTTTTTACTCACATGCAGATCACCATCCTCTGAACGAACCGTACACTAACAGTGTCTTCTTCCAACTGTCATTTATACGAAGAAGTTCGCTGCTGATTACGCTTCAGAGAATAGAGTAAGTACTAAGTACCCTACCTGCGGTATACCAACACCCTTGACTCGTTAATCTCGTTACCTTCGTTAATTGGGACAGTTTGTCCTTCTGTGTATGTGTAGTCATTCATTTTCACTTTTAATTGATTCCTGAGGGGAAATACATATCATATTCATACAACTGTGAGATTTTTAACACATGTTTTAGAAACTTCATCACGTTCTATCATCAGCATCTATACGTCGCCACATCGTAATTGTGTGCCATCGGTTCAATCACAAATGTTAAGAAAATGGATTCTGCTTATCGATTTAAAGTAAGCTGTTAGTCTGAGAAGTCCTTGACGAAGATTGAAACTCCAAAGGAAGTGGAAAAATAACTTCTGTGCTATAATACCACTCCTCTAAAAAGCTGGTCATGCTGTGAAAGGAACTTGATCAAGATTTATAGCGCACTTCAGCAGGCAAGCGGAATTTTTCCGCTAAGCAACGAGTGTTCGTTTTCCTTCGACTTCCGGCCTTGGCTTAGTTCAGAACTTATACTTTATTCTACCGTCATTAACATGACACAGACTTCGTGCTGTCAGGGGAGAGAGAGAGAGAGAGAGAGAGAGAGAGAGAGAGAGAGAGAGAGAGAGAGAGAGAGAGGGTACGAATAAATATTACGCAACACCAATTATTTTCAATCGCTTTATTTAGAAACGGTAATGAGATCAAATAACGGATTAATTTGAATAAATTCTTGTCATGAAGACTTATTAGCTATTTACACCAACAATCCAGTTACGGATAACATGGTTTGATTATTATAAGAAATTACCTTCACTATTCTACATTAACCTGAGGAAGTAGCGTGAAGAACATGCTTTTAACCAAGGTAGTAACAATCTTAAGACATTCTTTGTCAGAGAATTAACATTTCGATGATAATAATAATACTAATAATAACAAAAATCACATTAAATTGATCATAAAACGAATTAAAAGTCCACATTACCATATATATATATATATGTATGTGTATATATATATATATATATATATGTATATATATATATATATATATATATATATATATATATATATATATATATATATATATATATATATATATATGACTGAAACGCTAAATATAGCTCTTGGAATAGAGAGACCAATTTACGATTTGGCTAAAATACAATTTGCATATTTATGTGAACTTTTTAACCAATAATAATAATAATAATAATAATAATAATAATAATAATAATAATAATAATAATAATAATAATAATAATAATATCAGTCTTGGCGCTTTATCAGTGTTACGCTAAATGGTTCTTAAATTTACAAGTACCTAACTATCGGTACGTAAATATAGACGATCACAATAAAGGAACTTACATTTTACGTAAAATGAAGTAACGTAAAATGACATACATAAAATCATAGGTCTTGGCTAAGGTGGAATCCATCAAATGAAAGAATATATTGTATTACTTAGATTATGGTCTGCGTCGACATTGCGGACATCATATCATAAGTTCTTAAATTTTCAGATTTTTTTTAATTATAAGTATTTGCTTCGCGGTGTTTTGGCAAAGCCGCGTAATGACCTTTAGAAATTTCTCCTATCAGTAAGGGAAAAATAATGATAATGATCTGTCACTGACAACCTGTGAACAATGCAATATGAAGTATGGGCAAAATCGTAATTAGCTTTTATTATTATTATTATTATTATTATTATTATTATTATTATTATTATTATTATATTCAGAAGATGAACCTTACATGGAACAAGCCCACAGGGGCCATTGACTAGAAATTCGAGCTTCCAAAGAATATTAAGGTGTTCATTAGGAAGAAGTAACAGGAAATAAAGGGAAATACAAAAGAAAGAAATCACACTTATTTAAAAAAGAAAAGAAAAAAAAAGGACGAATCCGTAAGTCTCGAAATGGTGGTCTGAAGAAATCCACGGCTCAGTTTGAGTGAACAAAGAATATATACATATATATCTCTCTGTTTACGTTTTAGCCAATTTTCTTCTATTACCAAGAAATCAAGTGATGAAACATATCGTTTGATAACCATAAATGAAAAAAAAACATTAAATTATCGCGTTACAATTTTCATCGAGTTGATTACACATAATGGAGAGTATAAACTTCATTTCATACACCATAAAATATGGATACTGATAATTATTTGATATTCTAAATTATATATATATATATATATATATATATATATATATATATATATATATATATATTAAAATCCACAATTATGTATGTGAGTAA
>NC_089741.1:18496598-18499098 GCF_040412425.1 Macrobrachium rosenbergii | reverse complement strand
AGAGAATTTGTTAGCATTATTATTATTATTATTATTATTATTATTATTATTATTATTATTATTATTATTACCTCTCTTTCTCTCTCTCTGAGGGACACAGTCTGTAAATGCCACCGACGAACCAGCCATTATTGCTTTTAAATCTGTTTGAAAGAAGGCCTCCTTTCAAAATATTATTATTTTTGTTGTTGTTTGTGAGCTGCAGTCCTCCTGACTGTAATACTGATGCCGATGCACAATTCTTTAAAGAGACTGGAATGGCAACATGCCTTCGTTCAGATTTTGACGTAGTACCTCTGTATATACTGTTGTTCACTTATTTTCTTCTACCTGCCACCTGTTTTTTATCCATTCTCTCAGATTTCTTTTTGGCCCCTGATTTGTTATTGGGTATTATTGCATTAAAAACAAAACAAAATGCAATGCAGTGTTTATTCGTATATTTTTCAAATGTAACGTAGAAAGTTTAAGCGAAACTGACTCCGCCTTTGGACTTCCCACCGTAAAGCCCAGGGTTACCGTGTCTCATATAGCTCGTAAGTAAGTATACCTTAGTTTAACCAGACCACTGAGCTGATTAACAGCTCTCCTAGGGCTGGCCCGAAGGATTAGACTTATTTTACGTGGCTAAGAACCAATTGGTTACCTAGCAACGGGACCTACAGCTTATTGTGGAATCCGAACCACTTTATAGCGAGAAATGAATTTCTGTCACCAGAAATAAATTCCTCTAATTCTTCATTAGCCGACCGGAGATTCGAACGCGGGCCCAGCAGAGTGCTAGCCGAGAACGGTACCGACCAGTCCAACGAGGAACTTTCATATAACTCTTATATCATGAGCCCCGTAGAGGAGTGGTGCAGTCAGTGCACCTCTTGCGGTGCACTGTAGGCATTACTTGACGGTCTTTGTAGCGTTCCTTCGGCCTTAGCTGCAACCCCTTTCGTTCCTTTCACTGTACTTCCGTTCATATTCTCTTTCTTGCTTCTTACTTTCCACTATCTCCTAACAGCTGTTACATAGTGCAACATCGATGTTTTCTTCCTGTTACACCTCTCAAACCTTTATTGCTCTCAATTTCCCTTTCAGCACCGAATGACCTCATAGGCCCCACCAATTGCCCTTTGGCCTGAATTTTATATTCCAATTGCTGAAGCATGCAAAAACGCCCACTCACTTGCCAAGCAACACACACGGCAGTCTTTCATAAACACAGTCCAAAAGAATGCATTACTCAACGAATAATTAAAAAATTACTAGACCATGTTATTATATACTTTCGTAATCTCTACATGTGTTGAGATAATATACGATTTAGGCCGAAGGCCAAGCGCTGGGACCTGTGAGGTCATTCAGCGCTGAAAGGAAAACTGGGAAAGGTTTGAAAGGTGTAACAGGAGGAAAACCTCACAGTTGCCTTATGAAATAACTGTTGGATGAGGGTGGAAAGGAAGATGGAAGAACGAGAATATGATTGGAAATACAGTAAAAGGAACGAAAGAGGTTGTGGCTAGGGGCCGAATAGACGCTGCAAAGAGCCTTAAGTAATGCCTACAGTGCACCACGCGAGGTGGACTGACGGCACTAACCCCCTCTACGGGGTAGATGTGTTGACATGAGTCATCGTGAAACTTACTAGACTATTAACAACCCACTGCAAAACTGCATCAGGGAAATGTTTCACGTACTATACGAGATAGATTATTTCTATAATAATCTGGCGTCGCTTATGCCTATGAAACAGTCAGATGCGTGGTATATGAATTTAAGCGCCACTATAACAAAATTAACACTGTAAAACCAAGGTCTGGAGAATACTTCACTTTAGACCCTGAGTAAAATAATCATTATTTTAATAAGCTGTACTGGCATCAGCCGAAATATATGGTTAAGTAAAACCAAACATTTCGACCGATACTAGTACAGCCTATTACATCGGTGAATCTTCTCCGAGCCAATATGCCAGTACCAGCCGAAATGCCTCAGTTTCATATCTTTTGTTCTTTAAATTCACTAAGCTCTATTGGATAATAACAGGACACGATTTGTCCACCTGATCGTGGCTGAACTAACAGATCCGACCCATTACGGTTAATGAAGAGTTACAATACGTGATTTAAAACCTAATCCTATCATGAACTAATTCCTACACTTAGTGTAGGATCGCAAGTTTTGCGTACATTACTTATCAGTTACCTAAAAGAAAACTACGGCGATACAAATTTTTGTTAGGGCGTAGTCTACACGATGACGAAAAGAATGTTATAAGAAGCATAGAGTAGACTATCTAAGTTGAACGCCGAAGAAACCGCTATCACATTCATCAATAATAATAATAAAGGAATTTCCGCAGAAAAAACCTCAGCTGCATATAAATGAGAAACATGACAAAAAAGCAATACTCTATGTGATGAAACCTGTAATAATAATAATAATAATAATAATAATAATAATAATAATAATAATCCGGATTTTCATTCTGCTATCAAGGACTATATAC
>NC_089741.1:18404098-18489098 GCF_040412425.1 Macrobrachium rosenbergii | reverse complement strand
TTCACGGTCTTTGTGGCTGGGAGTCCAAAGGTTCGCACCAGTGGTCTTATTTCCTTTCTCGCCTTACAACACTTTCGTAAGGGATCGTGCTGGTATACGGCAAGTTTAATCTGAATCACCATTCCGTTCGGTTTTCACAATGCAAGTTTCTCATTTCTAGAAATAGCCTGTAACTTTCTTTTTTACACAGATTTGCAATGCATATACTACTCACCTCAGCAAAAGGTATCATTTTTCGTATCAGATAATGAATGCATTTGGAAGCAAAAATTGTGCTCGAATCAGGGACACATACCTTAACAGTTTCTTATATTGATGATATTCAAACAATTTTCGAGAGTTCGGTCCAAAATAGAACCAAAGGCAGCAATTAAAGCACTGGTTCAAACAAGAATACAGAATTCTTGATGCCTTAGCACTTCAGAAGTACTGAAACGAACCAGCAATCGGGTCGTACTGCATGAGGAAGGTCGATGGTTACGAGCTTAAGCACTGTACCATAGTTCATAAAGCTTTAAAATTAATATTATCAATAGGTCGACGTCATGATTTGCTGGAAAGGCAAATCTACTTTCAACACTTTTTAAATAACAAAATAAATTAATTTAGACTTACCGGCCTCTACTTAAAAACGCGGTTGCGTTCAGAACTACTTAACTCTATCAAAACTTGAAGTTTGTTTGATACAACTCTGTGGGAAGTGTGACTTGAAAATACATATTTGCATTCTCGGGGCATAGAGGACTTCAAGATCATGAAAAGCAAACAAATAAAAAACATATGGTTTATTTCACTTTAATGAAATAGTTACAAATGAGCCAACAAAGAAACATATGGCTCTTTTGTTTTTTTCAAAAGACACAATTCTAAAGCTACTACAGTTTTAACCCCTCCAAAAAATATTTGTTTTGGACTTTGGCTTTTAAATAAACCTTACACCAGTCCCTCTCATAACACAAACTGACTAAATTCCATTACCAACGTCGTTATTCATTCCGAATCAAAGGTTCATTATGAAAAATGTAACATGCTGAGCCTTTACATAATTTCCATTGATGTTATACAATGCAAATGTTACTTTGAACATTTCAAATATGGGCTTCTAGGTTTAATGACAAAACATCATCGCAGACACAAGCATAAACAAATATCCTATTTACATATGGGCAAACACACACGGCCTCCCATAATTTCATCTGCATGACGAATTACACATACAGTCTGTATGAGACAACAATTAGAAAATTATGTTGATTAATACTGGTGTTATTGTGAACTTTGTTACTGAATACATACCACATACATCAGTACACATTATTATACATGTACGGGGATGAAGTACCAATGAACATACACATACATTCTAGGAAAATGCAAATGAAAAATATTTAAATGGAAAACTGATGATTTCCACCATGAAATCTTTTTTATTTTCTCTTTCAGTATATTCACACCAATTCAGAACGTTAACCTCACTCAAGATGAGATCAGTTAACTGACGAGCAACCTGAAGCACATATCTTGCCCAGGTCCGATGGAGAGAAGAAAAAAGGAAGTAGAAAGTGGATCTTAATCCCGAAACAAGACGGACAAGCCTCTCAAAAGGGTCGAGAGATTTTAGGAGTTAAAGAAATCAGAAGCAGATATAATCAATATTCCTACGACCGAAGTGGTGGGAAAGGAGCTGCCCCTCTGGGTTACTCTGTCCACGGAGTGAATGAATGAAGGCGACACGGTGGACTAAAGCTGTTAACAAGATTGTATTTCGGAAACTTGATGGAACTCCGCTTAAAAATTTGAGGTGTAATCAATTCACAGCTTGACAATCCGGGAGGGTGAGACAAAAATTTGATTAATGGCTGTTTATTGAGAAGTAGTCCTACTCCACTTCTTATCTGTACTAGAGCACTAAACACGTGCTATATTTCCTAGTCGCTCTAAGTAATAAGTCACATCTCTTTCAGTGTAAATATATGCAAATTTGTGCAGCTTTCAGCAACAACTTCTGTACCAATTTATACCAAAGAGATCTATCTTTGTCTCTCTCTCTATCTACCGTGGGGTGTACACTATTTGGCACAGACTAAAGCACTATATGTGGTAGACCTGTAATTATATCAGTCGTTTGTACTTGGGTGTTCCTTTTCTTTACTGCTCAGAGTTTTTCCTGGCTCAACGTAACATAACGCGTACCCGTCACAAGGAAGCAATGACCCAGCCTTTCTAACCTAACCTGACCTATCCTGTAAAGGGGGTCGTCTTCATCTAACCTAGCCTAACCTAACACACAGGCCATATAATCTGTGCCGGTCCTGTCACATTTGCATCTTGGAGATATGACGTCATACGTGCACTGTTCTGTTATTAAATTAACTCTGTTTAAAGGCTGTCCTTTAAAACCTTTTTACACACCCAAGGAAAAGTATGACTGCGAATATACAACAAATATATAACAAAACACTAACCTGACTTCTTAGGTGAGAGATGTGACATTAATAATAGTGCTGATCAAATTTAACCCTTAAACATTATTGACAACAGAATAATATTTAAGTTAAACCAAGAGGAAAATTTCACTGACACACTGCGGTGCCGATCTTATAAATTATAGTAGAAAGTCCTAATCATAAGGAGATACACGATAAGAGAATGGAGAATCATCTAAAAATAATCAATATACTAAACTATCAAACGTAAAATTATTTATATACAAAATATGCTTCCATATTCACATTCATACCAAAGACATACCACTGAGACTTTTTTTGTCATAAAGACAAAACAAGAAAAAAAAATATACGATTTTGCTGGTTTTCTTTAACCCGTAGGATAATTCTGCCGTTCGCCAATGAACGAAGCCTACTTCAATTTGCAACTAAAATTCTATTGCCTAAACAGACTACGTGGCAGTATTTGTGAAATCCTATGGCGTATGGCGCTTGTTAAAAAGTACAACCACTGTAACTGGACGGATTTAATGGATGGATTACTGGACTGCTGTATCACAACATGCGGAAGGAATTAAAAATAATGATCCCTGCAATATACGAATAGGAATGGCAATTTACCTTCAAGGACGGATATATTTAAGGCCTAAAAGACCTTGCGTTTTCAAAAAGTATCGCTCATGTTTGCTTCGGGTTTGGATACAATGTAAGGTAAGAAACTTTGGGTTACTTGGTACAGCATATTTATAAATCGTACATAAGCGTCAGTGAAATGAAAACACTAAACCAATGCGTGTGGGTTGTTCATGAGCAAAAATAGTAAAAGGTTCCAGGATTTTTCTGAAAATTTCGAAGAAATGTGACTTGGAAACTAAACGAGATTTCCTAAACATTTGAGCAGCTCTAATACTGCGTACTGCAGAAGTTCTTTTTATAACGAACTACCGGATACCCTTCACACCTATGTCGCTCGCACTTAATTAAGTAAGACCTTGTGAAGTCCATACAATTAAGATACATTATACATTCGCGTGAAATATTATCCTATTATCATTTGGCATATTTACAAGTCATTTCTTTTTCCACTCAGAATCCATTCCTTATACTTCAGACATTATTTGCAACGGCACAGACCATGTCTGACATACTCGGTAAGCCCTGGTGTCCTGGATAAATCGATCCCAGTAGATTTTCTTTCAAACTGCGCATGTCAGCAATAATACTTATTCTATGATGAACTTAAGCCATCCGTTAAACATTAAGAATGACCTGAATGTGTATAACTAATTATTCTTTTGAACACTAAACAAGCAGCGAGTTAGGACCGGATGTGTCTAAGATATTGGTTAAATATTCCCAGACAGAGTTTATTGATTTAAAAAGTACTGACTTCGAGATCAGTTGCAGCTTAAGAGAAAATTACTGCAATCAACAATTTCTATTTTACGTTGGTTACCTCGTGCATTGTTGCCAGTCATGCTGCTACGTCTCCTTCGAAATGGAATGAACCAAATTTATACTTTGAGGTCTAAAATCCACGCGGATGTTCTCCCAGCCGAGAAACGCAGACGCACGATCACTCGCGCACTTGTGACTTCCAAGTACTAGTCGTTATCGCCTTCTCACAAGAAGCAGCGTAACTAAACAGCTGACGAGGGTGATGGCGAGCGAGGCCTGGAACGCCTCCAGTCCCGACGTGAACCTGAAAACGTGGAGGTCGCCGTCGCTTATCTTCCAAGGGTTGGCGCCGTCATCGAAGTGCATGGGGCATCTGTCGTCTGAAGGAGGGGATTGATTTATGTTAGTATGGTGCGCTGGAGGTCAAGTTACCGGAAATGCCAATCACTCTTTGATAAATGTATGACTTATGACACCCTAATGTAGTATCTGACATTTTTACTTTTGATAACACATTGTAAAGAGGGTATACTGTAATTCTGGCACTGACGAAAACTAACTGATAAATTAAATCATTCGGAAAATATACTTTGTCTTAAAAAAATGATTCTATTTAAAATTTCCAACTAATTTACCATAAAAACAGGGAGGAATGCTTCAAAATTAAGAAAGGATGCAAATAACCTATCAAATGTTTCCACCTTTGAATGAATACTACATTGGTTCTTGACAAATGAAACGTCACCGAAAGAATGCCATAATAAATTCATGACTTGTGAATTTGAAGCTAACTTTAATCAGACTTTCAAACGCATCGACACTGTGGAGGAATGCTGAGCTGATTCCTGAACACTGTGAAAAAACTTTCATAAGATTTTCATACGCGAGGAAAATGAAACTCGTTTCAGTTACGTTGCACACTTACGTTCTCTCTCGTATTCGACCATTCGTATAGAGACTGCAGAACCCGGGCCATCTCCGTGCACCGTCTGGTGCATGTTGCAGAAAGGACCGACACTTTGAGACATCAAAATTTTATTCAGATCGGCCCGTTGGTATACCTGGGAATGATGGTAATAAGGTGAACTCTGTCGTGCTTGAGTGAAAGTTTAATTTGTAATTATCATTATTACTAGCTCTCACGCCATATAATATGCACGTGAAAAAATATAATTATTAACTAATTATTAATGCGTTACAAAAGTCTACAAAATACAGAATACATCACACATTGACGTAAAAAAGGGGGGTGAAGCCGGGCAAAGATTTCTGTGGTAATATAAAAGTTATTTTAACCCAAACCATGAATAAGAACAGTATTATTATTATTATTATTATTATTATTATTATTATTATTATTATTATTATTATTATTATTATTATCAAAATATTTTTGCCTGACCACTGACCTGATTATCAGCTCTCACAGGGTTGGTCCAAAGGATTTGTGTGTATATATATATATATATATATATATATATATATATATATATATATATATATATATATATATATATATATATTGTATATATATATATATACAGTATATATATACATATATACTTATATAATATTCCTCTTTTACAGTTAAATTACAGTTTTTTTAGGAAATTTATAATTGGATTAAATGAAAATGCTGAAGTTTTACGAAGTTTCACTGATCGATTAATTTCCAAATCTTGATAGTCACTGCTGATTATACTTTGGACATTCACATCAATTTTTAATTGTTATCACACTTTACAGTCAGAACGTTCAGGGTCAGGGTTGTTCATTAGAGCGTCAGACGAGAATGGTCTTTTCGGAGACGTGTCAGAATTACTTGCGCATGTCTCTCTCTCTCTCTCTTTGGTATGATGAACTCCATTTTCCAAAATTAGGCGTTATTTGTTTTAATTTATTACTCTCAGGTTCTTCATTCCATATATTTTGCCATTTTTATAATACTTATTTTTATGTGTTTTCTAATCATTCATGGGGATATATGCACTTGATCTTGTCGTAAGGGCTGCTACTTTGGCTGCTTTATCAGCGTCTTCATTTCCTTTGATCCCTATATTTGCATGGATCCAACATATTTCTATATTTTTCGAAATACACACAAATGTAATGGAGGGGGATTCTTTATAATCATACCTGAGAAATTTTAAGCAACCCATGAGAATCAAAAGCCATCCATATTATGGCTAAAAATAATTATAATAAAACGCCAATTATACATAAGAGTGGAATATAGAATTTAGGCCAAAGGCTAAGCGCTGGGCACTATGACGTCATTCAGCGCTGAAACGGGAATTGACGGTAAAAAGGAAAGCCTCGCAGTTGCACCAGGAATCAATTGTCAGGAGATGGTGGAAAATAAGATGGAAGAGAATATGAACGGAGGTACAGTAATAGGAATGAAAGGGGTTGCAGCTAGGGGCCGAAGGGACGCTGCAAAGAATCTTCCGCAATGCCTACAGTGCACCGCATAAGGTGCACAGACGGCACTACCCCCTACGGGGTCAATTATACATATGTTTAGAGAAGCGCAGGTCAGCCTATTCGAATGAAGACGAGAGCCGGCATTCAGCAAACACCTGCAACTTCGAAT
Organism: Macrobrachium rosenbergii; assembly: GCF_040412425.1. Taxonomy (NCBI): domain Eukaryota; kingdom Metazoa; phylum Arthropoda; class Malacostraca; order Decapoda; family Palaemonidae; genus Macrobrachium; species Macrobrachium rosenbergii. Next base: position 18,482,660 of record NC_089741.1, on the reverse strand, counting down.
AATTACCGCCAGCGACTGCTTAACCAACACTTACGAATAACGAGGACAGTTAGTACTCACCCAACACCTGTACTTCGAATAGGGGTCAAGTTCGTTGTATGTGATGAGGTACGACCGTAAGTTTTCCTTCCAGTATCCTATGCATTTGAGCTTGTAATCAGGATCGGCTGAAATGTTCAAAGAATACAAATGTAAAGGTTTGCTATATAAAAACAAGTAAAAAATGCGTCGAAGTTTCTTAGGCGCAATCGAATTTTCTGTACAGCCGCTACAGTGTATAATCAATGCCGGTGGTCTCCGTATACTACTGTATGAGCCGCGGCCCATGAAACTTTAACCATGGCCCGGGTGGCCTATCCTTATCGTTGCCAGAAGCACGATCATGGCTAACTTTAACCTTAAATAAAATCAAAACTGCTAAGGCTAGAGGGCTGCACTTTATTATGTTTGATGATTGGAGGGTGGATGATCAACATACCATTTTGCAGCCCTCTAGCCTCAGTGGTTTTTAAGATCTGAGGGCGGACAGAAAAATTGTGAACAGGAAAAGTGCGGACAGAATAAAGTGCGGACGGATAGACAAAGAACAGTTTTCTTTTACAGAAAACTAAAACTGACAAGAAATTAGTTTTTCCCAGTCAGGTAACTGGATACTGCTATGTTTATGGGATATAAATTTAGAAGACTGTCTAAAGCCAGATAATGATTCTTTTTAATGAGACAATTTCCGGGACGTTTGATAGAAATGTTTGATGGGCAGCTGGTGAGCAATTATTTATTCTGCTGGAATCTATGAGATATTTCACGCTAATCTCATGAAAATATCAACTGTACGCGATCATCTTCCTAATTTACATGCACAACCTCGAAAGAGAACACAGGTTACACCTGCACACACACACACACACACACACACATATATATATATATATGTACTAGCTGACCAATCCGGCGCTGCCCGGGATAACTGAATGACAACCGATAAACTCTCTCTCACTTTTTCCCTCTTTCTCCTCCCTAACACCCCCTCTACTCTCTCACAGTTCCTCTCTCTCTCTTTCTTCTCCCTAACACCACCTCTACTCTCTCTCTCTCTCTCTCTCTCTCACTTCCTCTCCCTCTCACTCTCTTACTTTCTCTCTCTCTCTCCAACCCTCCCTGTCTCTTTCCCCTCTTTCTTCTCCCAAACACCCTCATCTACTCTCTCTCTCTCACTTCCTCTCCCTTTCACTTTCTCTCTCTCGCTCTCTCACTTCCTTTCCCTCTCTCTCTCTCTCTCTCTCTTCCCCTCCTTCTTCTCCCTAACACCCCTTCTACTCTCTCTCTCTCTGTCACCCCCTTCCCAACCCCCAATCTCTTTGGTGCCACTGATGTCTTCTCCCCACAGTATTCTTTTCCAGATAGTAAATCATATGCATACCGAAAATAGGTATGATAAATTCGTAAAGTTACTAAATCTACAGGCACAACCAGCCTCGTTTCAGGGGAGCCCTTCTCACCCCAACCCCCTTTGGTGCCCTTTGGTGCTAGTGATGTCTTACCCCCACAGTGCTGATTTCTAGATAGAAAGTCATAAGTATACCAAGTTTGGTTGAAATTGCTCAATGCGTTTCAGAGTTATTCTGACACATATACACATACATACATACAGCCATTTATATATATATATATATATATATATATATATATATATATATATATATATATATATATATATATATATATATATATATATATATATATATATATATATATATATATATATATATATATATATATATAGTTACATCACCGACAGTGACTCAAACTGACAACTTACTGTAAATATCAATATGCCTGCCGTAGGCGTCGACGCTGATGCAGTAGTGGGCGTCGATCCAGATCTCCTTCTGGTCCTGATCGCAGACGGAGAAGTCAGAGATGTTCTCCCTGCAGTAGATGCTGTCCCAGGGGGTCTTGGTGACACCATCGATGATCTTCGTCTCAAAGAGCAGCTCTCCTTTCTGGGTGAAGTTGAACTTTCCGGCAACGGGACATTTCACGGGGACGGGATCCTTGGCTGCAGGAAGAACAGTACATGAAAATTGCTGTCATCTAGCATTTAACAAAGCTTCGGTCTCCACTTACGACCGTCCGTTGACTTGTTTTTAACTTGTTTGTGATATATATATATATATATATATATATATATATATATATATATATATATATATATATATATATTGTAAGTTACCGATATGAGTTCATATCACGTTCTGGCATTTAACAAAGGTTCGTTCTTCACTTACGACCGTTGACTTGTTTTTAACTTGTTTCTGATATATATATATATATATATATATATATATATATATATATATATATATATATATATATATATATATATATATATATATATATATATATATATTGTAAGTTACCGATATGAGTTCATATCACGTTCTGGCATTTAACAAAGGTTCGTTCTTCACTTACGACCGTTGACTTGTTTTTAACTTGTTTCTGATATATATATATATATATATATATATATATATATATATATATATATATATATATTGTAAGTTACCGATATGAGTTCATATCACGTTCTGGCATTTAACAAAGGTTAGTTCTTCACTTACGACCGTTGACTTGTTTTTAACTTGTTTCTGATATATATATATATATATATATATATATATATATATATATATATATATATATATATATATATATATATATATATATATTGTATTGTAAGATTACCGATATGAGGTCATATCACGTTCTGGCATTTAACAAAGGTTCGTTCTTCATTTACGACCGTTGACTTGTTTTTAACTTGTTTCTGATATATATATATATATATATATATATATATATATATATATATATATATATATATATATATATATATATATATATATATATATTATTGTAAGTTACCGATATGAGTTCTTATCATGTTCTACTTCCGTACGTATGCACCCTCAGCTGGGGAAACAAAAATATATGACAACAAGTATTGTTGTTGGCTCCAGGCACAGTGATGTATGACAACAGCTGTTCTAGTTAACCTCAGCTCCAGAAGCGACTATGTACAATGATAGGCACTTTAGACGACCCTCATTGGGCAGTGAACAGTGCATGTTCATAGATATTCTACAGTAGTTGGCCTTAGCTAGAGAAACAGCGATGAATACTATCTACTTGAACAGATCTTAGTTTCAAAATGATGATAATTCTAATTAACTTTCCAAGAACATTATATAACTGTTATTCTAGTGACCTGTATAAACAACATTAGAAGATAATGACAGTTACAGATCATCTCGATGGCAGAAGCGACTATGTATATATTAAGAGCTATTTTATTCGAACACAGTGGAAGAAAGAACAGTGTAAGATAATAGCTATTCTGGCTGACATGGCAGCTGGATTAATTCATGATAACAACCACTTTACTTTATTTGCACAAGTAAAGCAATAAGGTATGATAACACCCATTATTGCTAAATTCCTTTTTTGTTGCCATGAAACATAAAATTACGAGTTTTGACCTTTAGCTTACTGAACTTGCTTCTGCTTTTGATCTTTCAACTGCAAGAGTTGATTTTGTATCAGAATTGCATGTTTGTAACTTTTCAGTGTGTAACCCAAACAAAGTACAGTATACATTACAGATTATAAAACAGAGAAAGTAAAAAAGAACTAGCTCAGGTTAATAACAGTTATAAAAGAAAGTAAAAAAAAGAAATAGCTCAGATTAATGAGTTATAAAAGAAAATAAGAAATAGCTCAGATTCCTAACAGTTATAAATGAGAGAAAAAATGTAACAGCTCAGATTCCTAAGTTATAAACGAGTGAAAGTACAAACAGAACTAACTGAGATTAATAAGTTATAAAAGAGAAAAAGTAAATAAAGAACTAGCTCAGATTCATAATAGTCATAAAAGAGCGAAAGTAAAAAAGAACTAGCCTAGAATAATAACTATTATGAAAGAGGAAAAGTAAGTAAAGAACTAGCTCAGATTCCTAATAGTTATAAAAGAAAATAAAAAAACAGAGCTAACTCAGTTTAATAACAGTTATAAAAGGGAAAAAAGTAAGTAAAGAACTAGCTCAGATTCCTAACAGTTATGAGAGAAAAAAGTAATGGCTCAGATTCCTAACAGTTGTAAAGAAAGTAAAAAAAGAACTAGCTCAGATTAATAACAGTTATAAAAGAAAATAAAAAAGAAAGTAAAACAAAGAACTTAGTGAGATTAATAAGTTATAAAAGAGGTAAAGTAAATAAAGAACTGGCTCAGATTCCTAACAGTTATAAAAGATAGGCAGTAACAAAACTAGCTCAGATTAATAAGTTATAAAAAAAGAAAAAGTAAAAAAAACTAGCTCAGATTCCTATCAGTTATAGACGAGATAAAGTAAAAAAAAAAGTTCTGGCTGAGATTAATAACAGTTATAAAAGAGAAAGAGTATCTTTCGAGAGAATGAATGGACAAGGTGAGAAGGTGAACTGGCTCGAACACCCACCCAACATGAGGTCGTAGTTCCACTCCCGGCCGCTCTTGAACTGGATCCAGGAGCAGACAGTTGCAAAGTCCTCCCGGATCATCTCGAGCCCTTTGCGGAACCGGATGATGCTGTGGTGGCGGGGCACGAATTCGAAGCACACGTAATCCTTCTGGCTGTCCGGGGAAGAAGAAGATGATGATGATGATGATGATGAAAATAATTTTAAGTGAGGTTAGCAAATTATCTAAAAATACATCATTAGTTTTCCTTATTGTGTACCCATTCTCAAGCTTGGGGAAAAGATTAGCGAATGATCTGAGCGAGTATTCTTCACAACTGAAACCCAACGTCAAGCTTTTGTGGATATGAAAACAAATCTACGAAACAATTCCAATTTGGCCTTCGACCTCACTCGGCATATATCTCCATTAGTGGAATGTGGAAACCAAACATGAAGTCTTTACCTCGTATAGTTCGAAGATTATGGCCAAGGTAAAAATAAGTCTTTAACCAAAGCAGACTTGCGTACAAACAGAGGACCGTACAGGGACACAGACAGACAGACAGACAGACAGGTCATTGTTGCGACAATGAAAATAGGTACAGAATGCCGGAACTAGGAAAATGACTAATCCTGGAACAGCGGACACAATAAAATATGGGCAGGGTGTTACGCAGTTGCTAATACTATATTCTCAACTTGAAACAAATGACCCTCAGGTCACCCATGATTTTGTTCTGGAGTTTCATGGTTTAACCTACAATTCTGACGACGATTTATGATTTTATTTCAGAAAAAATTACGGTACTATATCCAACAAAAATCATTCCAAGTACAGCAAGTAACATCTAACGTCATGATATTTGGAGAAAATTGCCCTTAGGAATATTTGAAAGATTACCTGCAATATATTACAGTATGTAATATATTGCAGGTAAAATTTTATTCATTCTTGCCCCATTTAACAATTCAAATTAACACTGTTGTCTTTTAATGCGATTGAGATGGTACCGTAAGTTGTTGAGAATGGTACTGCTCTGTAGAAAATCCACAATTTCTATTTTATTTCGTTTTTAGTGAGCGGCCAGGTGTTTCCTTACACAAGTCTTTCATGTCTTGATGCCTGTGGCTTCGTATTTTTCATTGCCGTGAAGCGTCGCTGTTTGTTTGAATACTGAAGAATCTTTATGTTTGAGCCTGTTTCAGCTTACTCGATTTTTTTTCTAAAACTGTGCAGATAACTACCTAAATTCTACAATACCCTGTAAGTGTCAAAAGTTCCTACATTTGGTGTTCAAAATCTCTTTTACATGGATACAACTCACATACAAACCTAAATGGGGTGGTCAGACTGATTTTTCACTAGCTCTACAAGGTAGTGAAAAACGGTAAGTAATTTTTACATAACACTGTGAAACGTGGACATACTTATTTTGCGTTTAAATAGAAGGGAAAACTCAAAGATGTCGGTAGGGCCCTTTTCAAAATATGTGGTATTTCCAAGAGGACAAGAGTGGTAGAGAATGTGGGGAGAAAACTGTCCAAATATTGTCAAAGTACAAATTACAAATAAAGGAGCTCCCAATGCTTTTCTTGCCCCACCTACAGTACTCTCTGAGTCATGTATTCAATCTATCACCCATGCAACTTATTCCTAAATACTTGCAAGAGGAAATAGCTTTTATTAGTCACTAGCCACAGTATTCTTCATCACTAACACTTTCTGGATTCCATTTATTATCTCAGACTTATAATTTCTTAGAGTCAGTTTTAACTGTTTCAGTGTTTATATATATATATATATATATATATATATATATATATATATATATATATATATATATATATATATATATATTACAGTATACATATATATAGTTATACATTTTTTCCACTTTTGAAGAAGAGGAAATATAACGGGAGAATATTTAAGGAAAATCTTAAAGGTCCTAGAAATCGAATGGAAAGCTGCGGACAACATCCATACCGAACAGTCCTGTTCCGGCAATTCCGTCCCCCTTTCCGAGATGCGAAATTGGTCACTTACCAACCATCGATGTTGAGTCTAGCCATTAGGTATCGATTGTCCCGTTGTTCGCGACACACGTAAATGGTCCTCCTAAATCGACCGACGTCGGGGTAGGTGGTCTCGATGATGTGGGTCTGGTTGATGAAGACGTCTGCCTCCGTGTGGGCCGTGTTGACCCACTCCCCGCTGAAGTTCTTCGGCAGAAGACAACCCGGGTTGACCGTCTCTTGTTTCACTGTCGGGAGAGTTCTTTGCTCATGTACTGTCAGTATATTTTATGTATCTATACTGACTTCCTGGTGAAGTTGTCCCTTTACTTTTTTGTTTTATTTTTGGTGTGAGTTGTCTCTTTACTTTGCGTTTTTATTCCCCTCATTCCTCCCGCCATTCGTCGTCGCTTTACTGAACCTTTGACAAACTGTCTTCTTGACCATCATTTTATAAATGTTTACACTAAAACATATCTTACCGACAATTAACGGTATTTAGATATAATATGAGAAAAATGAAATTTGAAATCTCAAGGGCTCAAATAAAGTGACTACAAACATTAAACCATTATAAGTCAAATGTTAGTATGTAACTGATCTCGGCAAACATAAATGAATAAATAATCAAGAAACTGGAAATTCCTGAGCTGCTTGAAATGAAGCGACGACGGAATAAAACCTAAAATTAATGTGATTAATGCATCAATTTACGACCTTTACGACATCTCACTAAGTTAATCACAAGTATACAGATTTTTCAGTTGCAATTGATAATTGAATTGAATACAGAATTTAGTCCAAAGGCCAAGCACTGGCGCCTATGAGGTCATTCAGCGCTGGAAAGGGAATTGAGTAGGTAGGTTTGAAAGGTGTAACAGAATGAAAACCTCGCAGTTGCACTATGAAAAATTTGTTAAGAGAGGGTGGAAAGCTAGAAGGAAGAAAGATAATATGAATGGAGGAACAGTAAAAGGAATGAAAGGAGTTGCAGCTAGGGGCCGAAGAGACTCTGCAAAGAACCTTTAGTATAATGCCTGAAGCACACCACGTGAAGTGCACTGGCGGCCCTACCCTCTATGGGGTGCAATTGATAATACAAAGATGTAATGAGGAACAGGGGAGGTGAATAACAACTAAAGAGACAGAGATACAAGGAGGATGTCTGAGCAAACGGGATATGCTATGAAAGAGCAAAAAACGGACATTCCATCTGTACTGGGTGATTATAAATATTGCCTTGCCCGCAAAGAACTGGGTCTCAGATCTAAGAAATTCCGATTAACAAACGAAACGAATCAGTGTCGTTCCACGAGTTATATTTTATCATCTCCACTAAAAAATATTAATAATTAATGTAATTACGCAAGCACACTGGCACACATATATCACATATATTTGCTGGTCCGCTGGTATAGTGGTTAGTGTCGTGGAAGCTTGAATTTCAAGTCAATGGCCCCTGTGTGCTTGTTCCACGAGAATAGGTTTCATCTACTGAAATAATAATAATAATATTATCATAAATAAGCCAAATGACCTACCAGGTGTCATTCTAAACCTGAAGGGACTGTTTTCGGGGGTCTTCAGGACGGAGCACTCGGGCGTGATAGAATGTCCCATGTAGAGATCGTCGTCACGATTCCTGACGAAGCAACGGTACTTCTCGTCCTTCCTGGACTCCTTCGTGTTGGCCACGGCGAAGTAGTGGTTCTTCCCGTCGAACCAGTCGCCCAGGCAGGAGAACTCCCTCACTGATAAGGAAAAGGGAAATTGATGTAGTTTTATCTTCTAGTGCACACAAGGCATTAAGTATCTGGTAATCAGTCTAATGCAGTCAGAAGGGAGGTGACGCCATCCAAAATTATCCGTAAAAAAAGGTAACAATTTCCGGAGCCAAAAGAAAAAACTGCAGACGTTTAAACTATATGATTTTTTCATAAGCTATGTGGTACTTTAGGATAAGGCTGCTAGCCCCCACGCCCTTCTGCACCGTAGCTGCGACCAATATGAGGTACATGGTTCAATGCTAATGTGAACAGTGGCACATTGGATTTTCCAGGAAATGGGTATATCCGGAGCCTGTTTATGTATCTAGCTTTTATACTACAGAATTTAATATACGAATCAACACACTAGAATTATGTTCGTATTTCATTGCAACTGTATTGCTTTCATACAAAATTACTTAACTTTACAAGAACTGTTGCTTGGAAGCAGAAATTAAAACTAACCTGGCTGAAAACTAATGGAAAACCTTTACCTATAATTTCTGAGTATTTACTCGTTTCTTGATTCTCCGAACACAGAAATGTCAAACAGAGGCGAGACAAACCATCCAGGAAAGAACATTAATACGTTTTCCAAAATACAAAGTCCACATGTTAAAAATATTTGAGTGGGATAATTTTAGCATCTACTGTATAAGGATCGAATCAGTTACTAAAATTCAAACATATTGAAGTAAAGTTCTATTTTGCATCTTTTTCAGAGAGAGAGAGAGAGAGAGAGAGAGAGAGAGAGAGAGAGAGAGAGAGAGAGAGAGAGAGAGAGAGAGAGAGAGAGAGAGAGAGAGATTCTCATTCAACAAGCGAATCCTCAGATTTCATTAGCACAAATGGATTGACATGAGACGAAAATACTCCTAAAACATTCACTAAGACCTTCTACCCCATTAAATTTTCGGGCTATCTGTGACTCACTGCAGTTTCCCTCAGGCTCCTAAAGTTTACTGTTGCAATAGTCAGTGGGGTGTAGCCTATGTGCCACATGACATTCACTGGCAGTCACCCTTCCATGTACAGACCAAACCCAATGTTGCTTAGTTTACAGTTAAGTGAACTTGTTACGCCTTGCCATTCATTAATTCAAGCATAAACCAGACACAGCGATGCTTGAGTTTAATGGCTGAGAGACGGGTTTTTGTAGCATTTATGCAAACGGTGAATGCAGCATGATTAAAAAAAAAATTATGTCTCTGTTGGTTAGGAAGAACCCAGCTGTCCACATCAAGCCTCTTACCCATTTTAACCTAGCATCACTCACGGGAAATGAAGGTGGAGGGTGGGGCAGGGTAATGGATAGGGGGTTCTAATATTTCACATTTTTATGAATGGCAACACTGACATAAACCTGAACTAAAAAAGGCACAGCAGAAGAATCAGCCCAGTACATCGTAAGTACGTAGATATTACGACGAATAATTTATATATTAAGAGAATCTTTTAACTAGGCCTACTTGAGGAGCAGAGGAGTAGACCTCTGCAGCGGAAGACGACTTCTGCTCAAGAATACGAAAGCTACGATATATTTTTTACACTAAAGGACCTCCATGCTCTCCTGGGAAAAAACCGAAGATATAAATAAACGGAAATAACAGTGAAAACTTACCTCCTTCAAATGACTCCTTAATTCCTTCGCACTTTTTGAAAGTAATGTTAAACTTCTGATTAGCGATGAGGAACTGATTGCCAGGCTCTTGGCACGACGTGATTTTAGCCTCTTGATGGTTGCATTCACCGGTGAAACTAGAAGAAAATTACGCTTATAAAGGTGCCATTTTACGGAAAAGAATTTGATCCTCCAAAAACGTGACATATTTCACAAACGGATTCAATTCTAAAACCACTGAACATTTCACCAAAGATTTTAATACTAATAATATAGTGGTATCTTTCAACAGGGTATTTAATCCCATATTGTAATGGAAATACCTCTCACCAAAAGAATTCAGTATTAAATAGAAGCGATATTTTTAACAAACAGATTCTGGCCAGGGTAAGAATTGCATCTTTCACAAAAAGAATTCAACCCTACATAGATAGCAGTGATATCTTCCAAAAAACTTATTTAATCCTGGGAATTGTGAAAATTAAATAGCTCAGGACAAACGACAAAGCAAAGTAAAAAAAGATACGAATGTACAGATAAAATACTGCAGTATTTCGTATGATTTATTCATTAATCAAGATGGGTTCTCATTCACCGAGAGAATGTGCACATTGAAGAAATGCAAGATGAGTTACACAAGCGGTGCGGGCATTAACTTTAAGTTAAGCTATTTCAGCCCAACAGGAAAGTGGGAAAAAGATCTCTGGTGGATGGCAGAGCTCATTAATAGAACACTTACATACGAGGTAGAGGGACTAACTGCCAGAAAATTTATTTCAAAGCATTACAAGAAAGAGAAAGAAAGACCTCTGACACCTCAACAGACTATGGCTCCCGAAGCTCTGCAAGATGAGTAGAACTCACTAATAACTGAGGGGTAGTCACTAACTTTCAGAAAGCCAAGTTTCCGTATTTATTAGGGAATGTGACCATTGAAATTTAGTCGCACTTAAGAAAGTATTTCAAATATCTTATTGTTTCCTTAAGTACACTGACTGTCACTTAGCCAGAGCCTCTAATTAAAAAGTATTTTTATCAAATTAAACATCAACTTGCATCAACATTACAGAAAGTTGGAAGGACAAAAACTGGTAAATTTTTGTTGCACTTTTACTATCCTTTGGAACAAGCTCAGAATCTTAGCACTTACAGCAGAAAATGTTTGGAATCAAGATGTTAACTATACGACCCCAGTAACCTAATAACATATGCCTTCACTCTACCACCCGACATGCTCATAGTATTATATAATTTATGGTCATCAGCAAAAAATACGATTTTTCGCTATGAAACGGTATACATTAAAAAATGTTATTGAACTTTCAAAAGGGCAATATCCCCATCTTTCAACGGGAGAGAAAGCTGACACTTCAAAAGCTCAATATGTATCAGTCAATTTTCTGGGTCTTCATATTTACATTACGCGACCATGTGAAAAAAGTAAAGGTGTTACATTTTTTGTTAAAAGTGTTCATGAAATTAAATAATTTTGGCAACATTCCTAAATATACTTAACAACCAAAGCCTTATCTGCAAAGACGCCCCCACGAATCGCACAATCCTTCCTTACCTGAAACGATTTTGGTAGGCGAAGTGCCAGACACCTTCGATGGCTGAACGACAGTTCTTCGGGACGTAATTTTCATTGAACATCGTCACCAAGGCCTGGTTTGGATCTATCTCGTTGCAGACCTCCTCCAACGCCGGCGTTTTGCCAGCTGGGAAGGTGACACAACCGGCTGCGAAAAGTGGTGGAATAATTGAATTGCCTGCTTGTCTACTGAATCATTCGTAAAAAGATTCACAATGGAATTAACCAGAAGATTTCGTCACTACCCAATGTTGTTGGCATAATGGCGTCTGGTCTTTACATATCACTCAGTGGAAGGTCAAGATTCTGTGATAAATGTGGACTATAAACAAAAGTACTAACTAATTTCTAAACGTTAAAAGAGAATAACTACAACAATAAGGCCATGAAAATGATCACAATTTATCTTTCTTTTTAATCAAAATTAAAAATAGGATCTTTTTAATTAAAATTAAAAATAGGATGACATACTTCCGGCGTCCATGGGCACATTTGTTGCAAAGCCTGTTTATATACAGCAATCAATCAACGGTCTCTCGAACTGCGAATGCCTCCTTCATAGGTAGACAGATCAGCCACCGTAAATATTTGCATGAAATCTTACACACCGAGACTTACTTGGTCCTCAGAATAGCATTATCTTTTCAACAAAGACAATACTATTCATTTTGTAAAAATGGAAAAAAGATTTTTAAAAACTTTTCCACATAAAATCAGGCTCTATCTCAGAACTGGATGAAGTCTTCATTGTGTACGACTCAATCCTCCATAAAGTTTCACTGTAATTCATCAATAACTTTTCGACTGGAAAAAAAAAGACCCATGGTCATCTAAAAATGTTATCAGTTCGTCATTGCACAGTTTATCCCCCAACAAAATTTCACTAAAATTCATCAGCAGCACTTTTCTTCAACGAAACATGAATAAATACTTAAATACATAAAAATAACACATCCATCACAAAATCTAACAGCAGAGAGTCCACTGAAACTGCCACGACTTTGCGGACTGCCAGACAGAAACTCGAGAGAACGCAACATTGCTCCAGACTAAACAACATCAATGAACGAAGAGAACCGACTCACTGGACGTCTTCTGCAGTACGTTCACCGTCCTGATGTGGAACTCGACGCAGTAGTAGCACCTGTCCGTCTTGAAGAGCAGCGACTTAACGTCATGACGGTGAACCTTGAGGGCGACGCAGGTGCCGTGGCGGGACATGGAGGATATGTCGATGTCCGTTATGGTGTTGGTGCCCTTCTCGAAGCTGAACCACGACCCTCGGATCACGTAGGGCACGACGCATTGGGCCTCGGCCTCTGGAAGAATACAAAAGGTTAGCATTCATGGGTTCTGAAGTTACCATTATGAATGAGTCTTTATATTGCATTTGTATGTTCGATTGTCATTTATAAATATGTTTTGGGATGGCGTTCCTATCTCCAAGCACTTCCTTGTCGTTGCTGACAACCACTACAGTTGACTAACTACTATATACATAATTTATTGTTGCAGATACGAGATATATATATATAGTGTATATATATATATATATATATATATATATATATATATGTATATATATATATATATGTATATATATATATATATATATATATATATATATATATATATATATATATATTTGTGATTTTCCTTAAAAGCAGAAACATTTTTTATAATACTGTATGACGGTTTAGTAACAAGGTTTTAGCTACAGACCTTTAATAAGATTTACTGAAGAACTCAAATAGAAAACAGGAACAGCACAAGATCCATTAAAGGAAAAAATAACTATATGTGGATATACGTGCGAACTATCATTCGTTTAAAAACATCGAAGTGCTTAAAAAAAATTTACGTATGTTTCATAAAAATATTATGAAAATATTCCAGTTACACTCAATAGATAATTGCCTTGATAATTTACGCTAGATCGAGATTAAACTTCTCTCAATTAGCGTTTTTATTTTTCCATAATTGTGAGAAATTTGGTGTCCATGACCTTAACACTAGTGACGCCAGTCTCGTGCATAAAATCCATTATAGAAATTGTTCCCTTTCTAAATCAGCGCTCACCCCTCATACCATCAGGTTCGGATATTTGAGACAACCAACGAATTAAGCGGTCATAATTTTATTCTCGACCTTGCATCGGAATGGAATATAAAGTTTAGGCCAAAGGCCATGCGCTGGGACCTAAGAAGTCATTCAGCACTGAAAGAGAAATTGAAATGAAAAGGGTTTGAAAGGTGTAACTGGAGGAAGACCTCGCAGTTGCACTACGAAACAATTGGTAGAGAGGGTGGAAAGTAAGTTGGAAGAAAGAGAATATGAATGGAGATCCAGTAAAAGGAATGAAGGGGGTTGCAAACAGGGGACGAAGGGACGCTGCAAAAAACCTAAAGCAATGCCTACAGTACACAGCGTGAGGTGCATCGATGGCACTATCCCCTTATAAGGCATCTTGTATTGGAATAAAGCCACAGGTCTGAGGATTGAAGTTGATATTTACAGACTTTTACTGTAAATTAAATCTTTCTCCACAATAACTGAGAACAGATGTCTCGAAAACATCAGCGAATCTACGCTCATCTCGTCTTCTCTTCAGTGTAGAAACTGAATTGAAGAGACATCTTTTTGCTAGTATAAATGGTGCTGCATATTCAGCACTAAGGAGGAGACGAGATGTCTTGAAACTGTTTTGTAATTACTTGTAATGATACTGCGTTATCACATTCTGAAAAGGTGACGAGGTGTGTCGCTTCTGCCTGTGAATCTAATCGAGTCTTGCCTCCTCTAAGCGTACAGGATACAGTGCTGTCAAAACTTGACTGGGAAAGATGTCTCGTAACAGCACGAGAATACAACTCGAAACCCAAAAACGGCGGCTTTATTAAACTTGAGCAGCATACCCAAGAAGAACCGAGAGATCACAGAGGTCCTGAATTCCAATGGATGTGACTCATTTTCTCGCTGTGTGCGTTCTGGTAACTAACGCCCAGCCCCCCCTTCTATTTTGTAACGTAACTAATGTTACTTGATTAAAAAAATGTTTACGGTGTTTACAGGGGTTTGATGGGCATCACAGCGCTAAATGAAAAATCACTAACCTAATTTCTTCTTAGATTTATATAAAAAAAAAATTCTTGTGTCAATTCTCTTGGTCACTGTTACTAAAAATAAGTATTCTACCCCCAAAATCATTACAGGCATGAAGAGACTGCTAGTAGGACCCTCTCCACTCACTCCCTCCATGTATGTATGTATGTATGTAAGTATGTATGTATGTATATATACATATATAACACACACACACACACACACACACATATATATATATATATATATATATATATATATATATATATATATGTCTCATTATGTATGTAGTTTCTATATATATATATATATATAAGGAAAGGGAAACCCTGGAGTGCTGCGAGGCCTTTTGACTGTGTCGTCCTTTACTTAGCAGACCGAAGAAATATAAAAGTAAGTTTACAATGAAACCTCATATAAATGACAGATGGGGATTACAAAGGAAAAAATATGTACTTGGAATCCAACACAATTGAAGAATTAGTAGAACTGCCAAAGCAGGGTTAAATATTTCAGAGGTTTTACAAAGGATTAGGATCAACTGTTCAGAAGCAGGGAAAGGACAATTAAAAGATTATACAGGGGGGTGACTGACCACCAAAAAATATTAGTACAATAAAACAATTCTCTTTTTTTTTTGTAAACAATAACAATTTTTGCAAGATGAACATTTTTACATATAAAAAATTATATTAAACATAAGAATGCATAGAAAATATAAGGTAACTAATTTGTAATTAAGTCAGTGATTTTACCTTTTAGGTTATTCTTGAACATTGTTATAATACAGGGGTCCAAATAATACATGCCAGGGCTAAGGCTAAAATTACAGCTGGAAGTAAGCCGTATAATAGCGGACTCCAAAAGATTTCTTGAAGAGAAATCTTTCGATCTGGCAATCACTGAACTTTCAGTCCAATTTATCCTGTGAGAGTTTTCACTTAAATGAATGAATATAGCATTGGATGCTTGTCCAGTTTTGACTGAATACTTATGTTGCTTAATACTTACATCTAAATCTTTGCTAGACTGATCAATATAAAAAGAGGAATTTTATATATTATGCTGTTGTTTTCTTTAGGGCTATTTCTTATTAACATTCCTTTTAGTGTGTTATTATAGGGAAAAACGAAGTTGACATTAAAAGATTTTAACAATGATTTTATGTTTTCAAAACCACTCACATAAGGCAAGCTAAGAACCCTCTTCGGGGTTTCTTTCTCCATGTTACTTTCGCTATAAAACTTTTTGTGGGCTAGTATATGTGAAGGATAACATAAATCTGTCCCTATTTTTCTTATGTATTCAATTTCTTGATCCAAATAGTGGGGACTGACAATGCGTAAAGTTCGTAAAAACATAGAAGAAAAAATTGATATTTTGATGTTAAGGTGATGGCCTGAATGAAAATGGACATAAGTTAAGTTGTTTGGTTTCCTATAAATACTGAATTTGCATTGAAATGTATTAAAACATCTTAGAAAGGGAGGCAATTGTCTTTTTCTAATTCTAAAGTAAACTTAATGGATGGTACCTGGTTATTCAAATTTGAGAGTAAATCATTTACATCAATACCACCAGGCAAAACAACGAAAATATCGTCAACATTATCTATACCACTTTAAAGGAGTATAAATGATATTAGGTAAATATCGTTTTTCAGAGAATTCCATATACAAGTTTGAGAGGAGTGGGAATAAATGGTTGCCCATTGCCATACCAAATATTTGTTGGTAAAATTCACCACTGAATATGAACTTACAATCACAAATGCACAACCTAGTGAGTGAAATAATATGACTTACAGGTAGAGGTAATTCATGATGGATTAGTTCATTACTAAGATACTCTGAAATAGAATTGATAGGGACTTTAGTAAAAAGAGAGCATACATCAAAATTAACGAATCTATCAGTGGGGCAAAAAGTGATTTTGTTTAATTTATCAACTAAGTCCAGACAATTATATACGTGAGAATTGGATATAGTTCCAAGTAACGGGGACAAGAGCTTGGTAATATATTTCGAAAGTTTATATGATACTGAGCCCAACAGTACTGATAACAGGCCGCATAGGATTATTTTCTTTGTGTGTTTTTACTAATCCGTAAAAGTAAGGTAACAAGGGAACTTTTACTGACAACTGACCTATTAGTTCTTTTTATCTTTAAGGATTTTTTTCACTGTGCTCTTGAAATTTTTTATGACTTGATCAAGGGAATTTTTTGTTAGTTTTTTGTAAGTTGTACCATCATCCAGTAGGGCTTGCATACGTGATATGTAGTCAGCTTTATCTAAAATTACAATACTATTCCACTTATCAGCTTTTGTGATGTGGATTGTATTGTCTTTTTTTAAGATCGGTCAAAAGAACATTCTCAGTTTGCCTTGTTTGAGTGGTTTTGAAAATATAAAACCATTGTTAAAATCTTTTAATGTCAACCTCGTTTTTTCCTATAATAACACACTAAAAGGAATGTTAATAAAAAATAGTCCTAAAGAAAACAACAACATAATATATAAAATTCCATGTTTGGACTGCCCCTCTTTTTATATTGGCCAATCTAGCAAAGATTTAGATTTAAGTATTTAGCAACATAAGTATTCAGTCAAAACTGGACAAACATCCAATGCTATATTCATTCATTTATGCGAAAACTCTCACAGGATAAATTGGACTGAAAGTTCAGTGATTGCAGATCGAAAGATTTCTCTTCAAGAAGTCATTTGGATTCTGCTATTATACAGTTTACTTCCATCTGTAATTTTAACCTTAGCCCTGGCATGTATTATTTGGACCCCTGTATTATAACAATGTTCAAGAATGATCTAAAAGATAAAATCACTGACTTAATTACAAATTGGTTACCTTATATATATTTTCTATGTATTTGTATGTTTAATCTAATTCTTTATTTGTAAAATTGTTCACCTTGCAAAAATTTTTATTGTTTACAAAAAGAAAAAGAGAATTATTTTGTTGTCTAATATTTTTTGGTGGTCAGTCACCTGGCCCCCGCTTTGTATAATCTTTTAATTGTCCTCTCCCTGCTTCTGAACAGTTGATCCTAATCCTTTGTAAAACCTCTTAAATATTTAACCCTGTTTTGGCAGTTCTACTAATTCTTCAATTTCAATTTGCGCTGGATTCCAGGTACATATTTTTTCCTTTGTAATCCCCATCCGTCATTTATATGAGCTTTCTTTGTTACCTCACTTTTATATTTCTTCAGCCTGCTAAGTAAAGGACGACAGACAGTCGAAAGGCCTCGCAGCAATCCAGTGTTTCCCTTTCCTTCGTGGATTTTATCTTTATTTATATATATTCATCACGTTCCATATTTTCGTGATTCAGTTATACATACATATATATATATATTATATAATATATATATATATATATATATATATATATATATATATATATATATATATATATATATATATATATATATAATATCGGTCCTGGATTTGCTAGTCGAAAAATTCACTGAGATTATATAAATAAATTCAACTCTGATTTATAAATATTTCAAATATCTAACACACCCAAGTTTTTGCGTGGACACGCCATGAATATTCCGGTGAATTTTAGAAAGCATAAATTTAATTCAGTTCAGCTTCGACAAAGGTATATATTTACCATTGTTTCACCTTACGTTTGGTATTTGCATTGTGACAAGCAGTCTTTTCTCTTATTGTCATTCCTTAAATATATTCTTCATTCATTTCCTTCTAGGTCTTCAATTTATTTTTTTTCATACAAAGGCATTCTCCTCTAAGAGAGCTCCCTTGCAACAGTCACTGCCTTCCAGGCTTGTTCAATACTTAAACTACTCGTTATAAATAATAAGCGATTTTTTTTGGAACCCAAATGAGAAAGTAATTTCGGCCATCTGATTACCATGTATGCGGTACCATGTAATTATGGTGAAGATGACACTACTTATCATTCGCTCTGTAAATACAGTGGCCATACTGTGGATTTCAATATCTGACAAAGTATATCTACATTATTATTATTATTATTATTATTATTATTATTATTATTATTATTATTATTATTATTATTATTATAAGGCAGACGCAGGGAGACAGCAATTAGAAAATGATAAGTGGGGTACTACAGAACTCTGTTACAAGCAACCTTAGCTATAGAAAGTAAGTTAATTTCATGGTTGAATCTGTGACACTTTAGTTAATATTCATAAAATATATTTGCTAATAGTGGCCACTCTCACACGTTAGTTTTACATACAGAGATGGCCAATTGCTTGAGAGTCGTTGTATCAAAACAAATAAACAAATACAACGAAAGATACTTTATAACGTAACGGTTTTCGGCATATTCTATTAGCTACTGCACCCGTACGGAAGGTCGATACTTTCTTCTGTGGACCACCTTGCCCGTATTACTGGTCGGAAAAACTTGCCAAAGAGTAAATAAAATAAGCAATTAAGCAAAATAACTGATAACTACAATGTTAAGTATTTGCCGCATACTCTAGTTCCCCCCACAGTCCTTACCTCATCACTAGATACAGATGTTTATGAAGGCTAAACGATTTCACTTTCTCTTTCTTTCACGTTATTCAGAACCACTGTCATCATGTTATCATCAGATATTTCTTACTGGGGATATCAATAGGACGGGCAGCCATGTCCGTGACTTCATAAAAAAAGGATAATGAAGGATAAGAGGGTAGGTCCTTACCCATAATGAAAAGACGGGCGTACTCCTCAATTATGAAGATCTGGTATAATCACAGAAAACGGACGTGAAGGAACGCCATACAGTTTACATTTACGACGTAATACAGATCTCATATTCTGAACTGTGCCCTATTCAGTCAAGGGCAATGTTGTTTTTATGGATATTGTGAATATACATTGTCCGAGAAATGTACTTTATAAAAAAATTCTGTATTCATACTGTCAATTACTCTACATTTAATTGATTACCAATATTCAATGCAATGCATTCATTCTAATATAACAATCGGCTAGCCTTTTGAGTCAGGTTTATAGGAATAACAAAACACCGTAATTTCAGCAACCTCCCTCCATATCAATCTGCTGGGAGGACGTAATTTAAAAGTAAAATTTTCATCAGTACATTGTAAGATTTGGCTAATTACCAATTTTTCACCAATACAGTGAAATACGAAGCAATAAGTGCTTTTAGCAGTCACCAGCGTCTTGATGATATTACGCTCTTCTAAAGTAAACCCCCTCATACCAGATGAAAACACAACAGGTGACTCAGAGGATGAAAACAAACGAGGACAAAATGGGAACTTCAACGGTAGAAATGAATGTTCCTACTTTTTTCTGGGAATCCCCGCTTACATAATTCTGTTCCGACGCAAAAACGTTATGTTAAAACTGTTTTGCGTCAGTGCATAATGACCAAAATTCTTAACGTCCTAAAAAATGGAGTGGACTACAGGAAATGCGAGACACGCCTTGGTCAAGAAAACCTTCGAAAGTTCTGATAGATTTCTTCTTACTTCATTCGGTCAGCAAGTGATTCTACAAGTCACTCAAAAACTTACGGTAGATGAACAAACATGCCGCTACGAGCGTGGCTACTAGGTAGTTTTTCAAGAAATCCATGATTTACACATAGCACTACGATTCACTTTGGATCATTCTTCACCACCAAGGTGTGGTGGAACTGTTGACTTGTTTTGTAAGGTTGTCGCATATACCTCTGTGGGAATTGTTGCCATATAGCCTTTGAGATTTTACTTTTTGTTTCGTAATTCTAACTGCTCTTCAATATTTTTTTTAGCTGCGCAAGCATACGCAAAACCGTAATACTTTCCCAGAGGATGCTTTTTAAAATATCTTGTTTTCTTCTATATTTTTTAAAATAAAATTCAATAAATGATTAATTGGCAACTGTAACGGTTTGATTGGCCTAAGGTAACAAGTCCCATGATAGTATTGTTCATTGTTACAAGGAGGCAATAATTAAAATATTTTATCAATAACAGCTTCGTTCATCGTAGAATAAGAAAATGTTAAAATTTATTTGTAGAAATAACACGCGGAATGGTCAAACCATCGATCAAGTGTTGCAAGAGCAAAGCGAACGGGCAGGTAGAAGGAACGGCAATGATTTCCCCTGGCGGCCAGGTGAGGAACTAACAAAACACGCCTCTATATCAAGGCGTTTGATGAAATCAGGACCTGCATGAAATTAAACTTTCGCATATATATAATCATGATACGTAAATCTGAAGCGTTGTTTTTTTAGTGCTGAAGAATTAAAGGCCCCATGTTCCAAAACTACCTGAATAGATACACAGGAAAATTGAAATAATACCCGTAGAATATGCTTGCATTAACAATGTACGAAACATTTTGGGATATCGCTCGCTCCTTGCGGTTATAGTCCATTCATCGAGTGATGCTATCATTGCATGGCAATGAATAATATAAAACTTGACGGTGCATCACGGAAGGTGATATGATGTTTTCCACATGCCAATGATAAGCCGTGTACGATATATAGAACTATTTTTAAGAATAGTATTTTCTGCGTACGATCGTATTTAAAACTTCCCTTTTCATTAATAGGTAACCAACAGCATAGATCTTGTCAGTTTTGTCACGTACTACAGTTTAGCATTATGCATGATACATTTAGTGCTTTGTTTAAGGTCCAAATTTTGACCATGAAAGAATACTTATCCATTGTGAATTCATTTTCAAAATAGACCTTGATCGCGGAAGGCAGGGACAAGGTTCATTACAAAACATTTCTTGGACTATATCAAAGATGTCATGTTCGACTGTTCTATAATTTCTTCTTACTATTTTTATTATTCATGAGCTTAAACATGAGAGGAAAAGGGCCAACCTTTCCATATCGTATATCTTTAAGCCTATTACCATGTTTATACCTTAGCTTGTATCAACATTAATATTTAATTATATTTACCGTTTATTGCTTTCTGTTTGATTAGCCTATCAATCAATTTCTAATAGCAATTGACGCTAGGAGTAAGCCACCAGAAGGTGTTATATACACCTTACATATGAACAGAGAATTATGGGCTCATTTATCTGTCTATACCTTCTTCATTCACTTTGGAAGCCCTCCTATTGGCCCTCTTTTGATCGATCTTCTTGACCCAAATTTGTTTCTTTACACGAGTTCTTATTTTTCTAAAAAGACATGTCTTCGACGTCACAGACGTTTTCAGATAGTTATGTTGTTTGTTCCCTCTTGCAAGTTTTTGCATAAGTCTAGTTCCTGAGGGTGATTTCTGAATGGATGAATATATAAATTATTGAATATGGGAATTACTGAATAAACATGAGAATTACCGATACCTTAAACTTCATAAATAACTTCGACGTGAGTTGAACTTGATGATGTTCTTTAATGCTGGACTTGAAAAAACAATGGAAACATTAAAATTACCGAAATGGTAGAATGCAGAATAAGGGGTCACGAATCACGTGGGGGAGGGGGTCCAAAGCACCCTCCACCCCAACGTTCGACTTTCCGAGCGGCCAGTGAAGAATTAGAGGAATTTATTTCTGGTGACAAATTCATTTCTCATCATAATGTGGATCCCACAATAAGCTGTAGGTCCCGTTGCTAGGTAACCAGTTGGTTCTTAGCCACGTAAAAATAAATCTAATCCTTCGGGCCAGCCCTAGGAGAGCTGTTAATCAGCTCAGTGGTTTGGTTAAACTAAGATACACTTAACTTCCTCCCCCCCAACTCTCCAGGTTAGGACAAGACGTCCGAGGTTAGCTTCGGTTATCACTAGGTCATATTCCCTCCGAAATGCCTACTGCAGAAATACCTGCCACAGAAATGCCTACATTGGCCCTGCCCCCTTTCTCTGCATTCGATCCTACCGAGAGTCTGTGAACACTTCTAACATACCTTTTTCTCACTCGTTGTTATTGCAATTTCGCCGTCTTTCCGACAATGCGAATCATGTTTATTATTTCAGCAACGACGTTAGTCTACGGATAATGAACTCCATGTTCAGCCGTGTAGGAGCCTCGGGACAGTAGGGAAGTCCCTAGATCCGGGTCTTGCTATTTCGAAATTCTCTTATTTTACCGTCATCTTTAACAGTAAGGGTAGGCTAATAATGCTGATGGATATTTAAACAAAAAATAAGTCAACTCAAACATTTACCTCACGTGCGCAATTTCTGATGGGTTCATGTTTACGTACACATTCGAAAACTCGCTTTTGAGAGTCTCGAGTGAACAGCTGGTTGGTTGGTTTAGATTACGCTTGGCCTACACTAGCAATGGTCCTTGTCTTAAGAAGGACAGTATGGAAGTTATGGAACTGTAGGCTGTGCACCAGCTGAGACGACCGTGTAACAGCACAGTAGCTCGCAATAAGATTTGGGAATCCGGGGTCAAGTTGTAGTTGTAGTAGTAGTAGTGAGGACTTGCCTATGAAACGGCTCATTATGTTCTCTAAATCAATCATTCACGTCTCTTGGTATAGATATTGAGGGGTGTAAAAATTCGTACGTGAACCCCAGTTCAATTTCATATTTTATTAAATAGTTCATTATAACTGGAATAGATTATCTGCTTTTGAAAAGCAAATAGTAGGAAATTTGGTTACTTAAAACGTAACCACCCTTAGTTCTGTCATTGTTAATTCGTTTTGTGCACAAAATATCGTTTCCACTATATTACCCTTTTAATGTTATTTCGGCTCATTCTTATTAAAAATGTATTTATCGGTATTTTCTGAGATTTTATGTTGTTATAACTTAGGAAATGGGTGGTCTCCGTTTCTTCATACCATTATTATGTAGTAGTTTAACCAGACCACTGAGCTGAGGGATTTGCCTTTATTAATGATAAGGTTTAGATATTTATTAATTACAGTTCTTCAAAAATTTTATAACTGGTTCATTTGAAAATGATAGAGAATCTGACAAAGTTTTGTTTTTAATTGATGTTTCCAAAACGTGGCATTCGTTGTCGATTATGGTTTGGAAAGTCACAAAAAAAACTTTTGACTGTCAGTGTTTCTCTACAGTCTGTATATATAAGGACTGGATCGTGTGGGCTATTCATCAAATAGCCGCGGGTCAAACGAGGGTGACTAATTCTAAGACGTCTCAACAATCCGTGTCGGTGTCTTGTGCTTTTGATATCAGGAATTCTGTATTCTTACATTCGGCTTCATTTATTTTAATATGTTACTATCATGTTCATTGTTCCCTATGTTCTACCGTCTGTTGATTTTAATAGGTTATAGATGTTATACACCACGAATAGGAAAAGCTATGGGTGTTCTTGTCACGGAGGTTGCAACTTAAATTTGGTGGCTTTATCGGTTTCTTCATTTCCTTTGATGTCTACGTGATGTGAAAGTTTTATTTGCTGTGAAAGGGTATATTTTGGATTATAATTCTACAGGGTTTCTATAGCATTTAACTTATTTTATGTTCTATTGCAAGCTCTGAGGTATAAACATAATTATTTAAATATTTCAAGTGTGTAAAAATTTTTATCTTTTGCATAGTCCAAGGAGGAGGTAGCTCTATTGCTGGAAGATATTTTGTTATATTTGCTGACTCAGTCTACTGGCTTTTATTAGAAAAGGTGGTAAGTAATTGTTCACAAATATATCTTCGATCAAAGAGCTTTTATATTGGTGAATCGCTTGCATTTTTAATACAAGTCATGGTGAAGACTTAAGGGGTCTTGTTTTCCCAGCCGAGTCTTTCACAGATCTGATATTCTTGCTTTGTTGTGGCTCGCAGTAGGCCTATCCTTTCTATGACCAGAAGAAGTTGGGTTATTGTGATTCATTTTCATCTCGTTTTTCAACAACAGTATCAATGACAATTAATTGAAGAAACCCCGTTTCAAACGTCGTTTATATTTCTCAATGACTGTATTCAGCGAATCCATGTTTACTTATGGTGTGGTTTTTGACGTGACACTTTGATTTCCAACTCTTATCAGTTTTCAACTCTGATTCTCCAGGATTCTTTTCCAAGATGAATCTCATGTCTCTCGAGATTAGACCCAAATGGAGGTACAAAACTTAGCGGTAAAACTTTTCCTTTGCCGAGTCCTATCACACACACATTCAAGATCTTTGTTTGAGGTCTGCCGTCGTGCTCTCATCCTCGATCAAGCTTCCAGAATATTGCAAATTGCATACATAGGCAGTTCACGTCGTCATTAAAGCGTGACTGTTTACGTGAGAGAAATGACTTTCGTATTTACTAACTTTCGTAAGACCACGTTAACAATCTAAATTTTTTTTTTAAGATTGGAGCTGTGAGTGTGACGAATGTCTCAAAACTAATGTTTCCTTACGTTGGAGCTCCAGTTACGTTATTTTATTTCAAACAGTTTTTATCCTATTCTCTTCTCTTCTTGAATGACTTGGCTTGCGGGCTACTCCTTTAAAGGGAAACCTCTCTGCTTCATTCTGTTTATCTACGTTTCCATTATCAACTAAAAGCACCGAGTAGCTTTTATGTCCCGGAAAAAAATGATTTAATAGATCAGAATGAATAGTTTTTATTACATGGATAAATTCTTATCCAATTATTGCTTTTTGTTTTGCACAATAACTGATCAAAGCGGTAAGTGTGTCTATGAGTAGATCAGCCTACACTAAATTGTCAATGAATAAGAAAACTATCAGTAAAAGAGCTCGCATCATAGATTCGCCAGGTTCATTATGACCATCGTCTGAAGTATATGGCAAGTTTTACTAAGATTTTCCTTTAATTTTTCTTTACAAGGTACAGGAGTTCAACACTAAGACCAGCCATCCTGTTTTATCTGGACTTCGATGATACCCAAAGGAACAACTGTCCATACTGAGCCCACCTTGGAGGGGTAATAATCAAGATTAGAACTGGCATCATACTATCATGAAAGCACAGTAAAGGATGGAAAATTGAATCTTGAAGGCCTTATTTTATACATCTTCAATGGACTTACCCCCATGACATGCTGCAAGAGGTTGAAATTATGAGTAACAAGAACCACGTCTTTTAGTACATTCTGCTTGAGTGGAACGAGATCGTGATAGGCTACCACTGAAAAACTGCCATTGCAGCTTTCATAAACAATATAATGATTAAAAAATTAGAAAGTCAATTAGTGTTTGAACTGCTTGATTTACAATTTACTTCCGGTAGTATCACGAGCCTGTTTTTGTCATCTTTTAGCATACTGCTGCTAATCTTGATGCAGAGTAGTCGTATTGGTTGAAAAATATAAGTTACAAATGAATGCGCATGTGACAGCACCTCAAAGAATATTTTGCGGCAGTTTACTAAAATTGCTGTAGGTTTCGCAAAGTCTGAAAGAACGATATTACAGATGTTACTCAAACACTGCCATTAGGCCATCAAATTTTCCAGTATCTCATTCATTGACAACTTCTCTGCAGACAGAAGTGAAGCTGAGCAATAAATAATATTTTTAAAAAAGATGACACAAAACTTTCAATATTTGGATCCATTTGCATACATATGCAGTCGAGACATTAATATACCTGGTCAGTACTTTCGACAATGAGAAGGGCTGTCTTATACTGTATTTGTTAAATTGTTTTTTTGAGGATGTATTGGATTCACTTGGGCCAACCAAGGGCTATCACTTTTTGCTTGACTTCAGTCACTTTGCAACACCAAAAGACAACTTTAAAAGCTTCCTTTAAAAACAGTATAATGTAAAGTGGATTAAGTAATCACTAACCTCTGACTGGGCATTGGTGGTGCTGTTTCTTACACCTGAAACCAGGTCAAGTATATGCGTGTTAAAAAAGATCCCTTTTATTCAAAACATCACACTGCATCAATGATTTATTATATAAAAATCCCTTTCACTACATTACAGATCACCTAATAATTACAAATTTATAGATAGTGAACAAATATGGACAGCATTTCAAATTTCTTTACATGCTCAACAAAAATGCAAGTTAATATTGAAGTATACTGTACCACAATCAATTAAACATACCAATATAAATATAACTAGCTTTCATATTAACTTTAAAAAACAAAAAGATTCCAGATATAACAAATTTGATGTTTAATAGCCTTAAAAAATTTAAGAGTATCAATATTACTCAAAATTCAAAATAAACTGACGGGGCAGAGATCACCCAATCTTATCAGTACGTAATACTTTGTCCCTAAAAGCACCCAATGCCTGACAGGCCTTTCATTTAATGTGAGCAGATCATATATATATAAAAAAAAGTACACCTCTTTCTGGCTCCGAGTGTAAAACTGTTCACAAATTACCTGGCACTTTCTGTCACTACTACTAATGTGCAGAATGTATGAGATGATCTGAATTGAAATTGATGACTGAAGTGAAGCATATTTCAGATTACAGTATCACAGTTTGAATATATCTTATGGAGAATGTCACACATGAAATGTCCACATGTATTATGAAATGGATGAAATTTGGATTATGATCTAAAAGAGGACTTTTAAAAATGCTAGCTTAAATTACACCTTAAGGAAATAAGTTACTATAACTGCATTCAAACAACTAAGCTAATGTCTACAGCAATACGTAAGCTGAAGCTTACTATATATATACGTAAGAATTTTGAAAGTTGTTACATTAGGTACTTTCCTGCAATACCCATCCTTGCTTCACATAAGAATATTTATCACTAATGATAATTCAACTTGTGAATGATATGGTCATAGTCTCCCGTTTATAATTCCCTGCACAAACAGAATTCCATTTCTCCAAGGATGGAAAACTTTTCCACAGCAAGAGGTCCCTATTATACTCTGTTACATTCCTGTCAAAGGAGGAATAAAATCCCATGTGTGTAATTATCAATAAGATAATGTAAAGGATATTGCAAACTGTTATCATATACACGCTTGATCGTGGTAATAGTGGATATGGATATCCACCTACGGCTTAAAACTGACAGCCAGAAGCAAAATGGGCTAGAGATCATACGCAATCATACTAGAGTTGCCAAAATAAGGTAAAAATACTATCATTTATGCCATGAAGTCTGGATGCAATAATATATTTACAATAAAAAGAAGTGAATGTTTTGTGCTATTTAAAATTTGTCTTAGGAATGTCTACATTAACTTCACATTCTCTCAGCTATTAACTGCGGATTTTTGTTTCAATGAAAGGTCATGAAACCATTTCTAAGCTAAGAAGCAATTAAAAAATGAAAACGGTTTTAATGACAAATTTTCACTGTCTTACTTTAAACAAATAAAGAACACACTAATACTCATGAACACTCAGAATTCATAAAATGTAAAGAAAATTATTCATGCTGTAATTTTTTGATTCTTGGTCGTAGAAACTTTACTTGTTGTTTTACTGTATTTTGAATAGCAAAATTTGCAATGTTTATAGCACTCTGCTACCCCGAAACCAACACAAATTCATTTACAAATGAAAACACGCGTCGACATAAAATACCTTATTAAAGCAACCACAATCTGCACACAGCCAATGGTTTGCATAAAAAATAAAGATGTTACAGTATTTCAATATACATTTTGTAATTTATTTCGGTAGACAGTAAAACTATTTCTAAAAATGTATCAACCTCAGAAATTCTCGAAAACGTTACATAAACCTTCACAACACAGGATTTCAAAGACATTCTCTAAAGACTCACAATCCTTGACTTGTCAGCAGTTATACTCATGAACACCCCAGGACTGGAAATTAAACAGTTATTCGTTCCTTTTAATGATTAATTCCACATTAAGATATGCATGGATGTAATGGTGATGCATTTTGTATTTATATACATAACCTATTTTCATGACATAATTTATATTCTGAGCATGTTATGTGTATAATGAACATGAAATATGAAAAAATAAAGGCACTTGCTAGGGCTATAGCCATCCTCATGAAAATCTTCTGAAGTGTCTAATATTGCTTTTTTTCCATCTCCAGGAAACAAGATACATTAGTAATTCCATTCTAATATAGCTAGTCCAAATTTATATTAGTTTTAAGTTACTCCACAAATAATACTATACCCTCAGTTTTGATTAAACTTTTAGTAAAACTACAGCAAAGTTTAGGCCTTGTGAACAAGGCACTTAATACTTGTATTATCAGCTTTCAAAATATTTTTTGGAGAGATCCACGAAGTCTTTTACAACAATCATGTGCTGTGTTGTATTCCGTAAGCATATGCCGACCATATATGAAAGTTTTATGCATCATCAATCTCCTATTTAACCCGGCTAAATTTTTCTTTAATTCGAAAGAAATAAGTACATTATAAAGGTTCTCAATACAACAGACTTGAGCAAACGATTTCCATTCACTGTACTTGCTAAATCATTGTAACTGATTGAGAAGGCGCCTTAATCCTGGTTCTTATGTTTTCTGCACATGGAACTAAAAACTAAGGGGTATACTTTACAGTACCAAAATTGCAGCACAGAACACAAGAAACTGTACTATGCCCAATGTGTATAGTGGGCTTGTAGACAGCTAAATTACCACTCACAACCTGACTTTACATACTGAAAATCTAACTATCCTATAATAGTGCCTTCATATATGAAATAAAGAAACTTAGCAAGTTTTAAATGAATTTACAAATACAATAAAAACATGACAACAGTTCAGTAGTTATATTCTAATTTGAAATACATGAAGAGCAAAGTCCCCAATAATCGGATACATTAACAGGACAGTCTACGATAGAAAACACTATGCATCGTTCAATTGCTTCCACAGTCGAGAGAAATGATGTCAGATCTTAATACCAAAGGATTTTTAACATTCTATGCTGCAAAAAATAACTTACGCATTAACAATGACTACACTTGTGGCAGGCTACATTAAAAGCTGCCTACGAAGACTTCTATACAATAACTGAAATTAGCTCTTTATGATCTGCATGGCATAAGGATGATATAAACTACAAATCACATGCTATCACACTCTTATTTACTTACAAAATCTCATGATAAACTTAGAACAACATGCTAACTACCAGCAAGTGTACTCATGGAATACAAAAACTCCTTTACAGTATTTATAAAGAAATAATATTAATCTTTTTACAACTGAAGAGAAATGTGAAGTCGATTATTTCAGATATACTCCTTTCTCACACACTAGGAACATCTCAACACAATAATTTACCAGCAAAGCAACAGCTTCACAAGTAAAATAGAAACAAAAAATGGAAAATGAAAATAGTTCACATCACAGATAGCAGGGTCTCACTTCTTTTACTGAGGGATGATTAGCATTGCTAACTTTCATATCTTTAACTTACTATAAAGCATTCTGGCACTCCAAGAATAAAAGCCCCTCTGTATTTCTCATACAGGAAGCTCATTAACAAAATATACACAATACACCATTCAATCACAACTTTCTGAGCAGACGGAATAGTCAATAAGTTTCCAAGTGTCATCTTCATTCACATTTTCTGCTTATCTTTGGCTCATGTTACCGAGATTACTTTCAAATATGTGAGGTCTTCATCGTGTTAAGTTTCTGAACAATATGTGATTATGTTACTGGTGCACGAGGATTACTCGAGACTATTGTCAATCATGCGATGTATGGACTAGACTTGGATGAAAACTTCCCTTCATTTCCATTACAACTCTTAAAATGGAGAATCACAGACACATGGAGCCATATTTGAGCATATATATATACATTTATATATAAAGTATATCACATTGGTAAATATATACTATACTGTAGTCAGCTCATATGGCCAACTCAAAAAAAAAAAAAAAAAAAAAAAATGGCGAGTTCACGTATACTCAACTATCCAGTTTTACACTTTGCTTTCCCATCTAATGTCCTCTTATATATATCAAATTGCTCTTCATACTTTACCATATGGATTGACACGGTTTTCATGAGTGTGCATGTATCTGTTAATTTGATTTTTTCGTTTCTAAAACGAGAATCTCCAACTCTTCTAATTCTCAAACTTTCCCCAACAATACCAGTCACTAACACATCCTCAAGCACGAAGAACGTTGTCCCCAGAGCTTTCTGGTAGATGTCGTCCACGATGTCACTGGTAAATAGGTATGCAGGACCAGTGAGGAAATCTGGGTATTTCGTCTTTTTGTAAGTGGCCACATCAATATAGTACTTGCTCTTTTTGTTTCGGACAGGTTTCCATCCCTTTGCCAAACGGCCATACATAACCCGTCTGTCATTTTTCTTTGAATCGATAAATGTTAGCAGCAAAGGCATATTAATAAACATATCATCATCTGTCTTCAAGACAAAATGGGACTCCGAACAATAGGTTTTCACCCATTCGAACATGGAAACGGTTTTGAGGGTCAAATTAGCATAGTGATCGATGAAGTTGGCCTGAATGATATCTCCATAAATTTCGTTTTCTTTGTCTATATTACTCTGGATATTGGCATTTGTGGTTCTGCCAACAACAAATGCCATAACCACATCTTTCCTGATGGCAAAATGCCCCCATGTTTGTCGAACAGCTGTGCGGTGCTTTTCATGATCAGGAGCTGTCGTGACTAACACGAGAACTTTCAGGTCTCTCCCATTGTTGATACACAACTCTTCATGGGAAACGCTGAATCCTGATTCATACTTCTCGCCCACCTGTTGGAATAAACAATTATGAGAAAAATAGTAAAATACACCCTTATCATTGTGTGTTTTCCATTACACAATATAGAATTCAAAATGATGATAACATAGGTTTACTGCACTAGAATTCAAAGGAATAACTGACATTGACTGGCTCTCTCAATATCCAGCTACAAAAAACAACTACAGTACTTACATCCTAAATAAGCATTCGAGTATAAAATTTGATAAGCCTGATTAATATAATAACATAATACCTCTACAATTAAATCAAGTTATACCACCGGGAAAGTTAGTTTGACTCGACAAACTCTACATACCTATTCCATGAAAAAAATATCATGGCAAGCCACTGTATTGCCCTACCATACAATTTACCTTTTGAAATTTTTTCCCCAAACGAAAACATTCACTTCTCAACGTTGCATCTGGCGTAGCAGAGATGTAAAGCAAGAGAAAGAGAAACAATGGTGACTGAAAGGTGTGCAGTGTAGATAAATGTGGCAAGAGCACTATATATTAGCGGTTGAAACCTGCTTTGTCAGGAGAGAGGAGGAGAGTAGCATCTAAATATGTAAGTGTGGAAGAGCCAGAACAAAATTGTTTTTGAGGACCAAAGTGAATACCCAGATGGGTTGTTAAGTAGATGAAAAGGGTAAAGGTTCTTCTTATCAGGTACAAGACTTCAGGGCAGAACCTGCAGTGAGGCACATCCCTTTGCTTATATGAAAAGGATTCTAACAGAGAACGAGAGTACAGTATTATGTCTGATTTACGAAAGGAAGCAAAAGTGGGGAAAGTTAGGAAGATTTTATGTGGCCAACTGGATATAATAAAACATTTCGTCATGAAGTTGACACATTCCAATCTGTACTGTAGTGGGAAATATCCTTCTGTGTCCAGGGAGATGTGTGAGAAATAGAAAGATAAAGGAATGTGAACAGTAGTCTGTCACCAGTGGTTTAGCATTTTTTTCCAATGTAGGAGGGGCTTCAGTAAGAGGATGCTAGCAAAAATGAGTTTAGTAGACACATGGTTTTGAGACTGTCTTACATCTTTAAGAATAGAGAGCATACCTGTGAACAGATCACAACATCTAAAGGATAGTGGAACTGATTATTTTTGCAAATTTTGCTCTGCTTATTGGTGTTTGTGACGATAAATGACAAAGACTGATGAATGAAACTGAATATGCTGGCAAGATGTTACAAAGTGCATTTGAGAATGAGCCTCGTTATGACAACAATGGAAGGGTCGTTGGGCCTTAATTTCTGCAAAACAGTTTTTGATATTAGGGAAAAAAATACACATGATTGTAACAAGAATAAGGTGACAAGTTACTAGAAATGGTAAAAATGACGAAAGTCACCACAAATGGTAAAAATGAAGAAAAATGCTTTGCAGCCAAGGAGTGTACTAAGGGTTTCAAAGGAGGCAAACTGAAAAGTACAAGGATGATGACCATGAATTGATCTACGGATGGCTAAAGAACATAGAGATAAAACAGTGACACTTGAAATTTAGGAGCCTGCAAAGTACTGCACATATACAAGCAAAACAGGGGTGACAAGCTGAATCAATTCTCAGCCAATTAAATCAAGGTAATAAAAGGTAAGTGGTAAAATGTGCATGGTAAAATGTGTATATATATCAGTAGTTTAGGAAGAGATACTAAAAAAAAGTGATAGCCTGGAATGTTAAAGAAATAGCTAAAATAAAAATCCTATGCTGTGAATGAACGATAACGACTAGTTCCATGAAGAATACCCTATTCTCTCAACCAACCATTAAAGGGAAACGTTTTATACGGTAAACTAAAATTAAAAGTTTCTCAAAGGCAAAGTAAAATTCAATATCTAATAACAAATTAGTAAGATAACTTACTCATGGTAAACACTGCCATATTTGTAACAGTCACATTAACCAATTTTGGAAAATAAATCCCTCGTTCTGTTCAATTTCTTGCACATCCTTTTCTTTCACTTACCAGCAAGGCGAGAAAATTAAAATTTAATTTTAACATAAGTAAAGCAATTCAAAGAACTCTACCCTTAAATTATTTTATAATGTTATGGTAATATGGTAACTCAACATATTCTGATTTCCATATTAAATCAATCTTATAAAAGGTGAGAGAAACACCATGTCTGGAGGCAGTGCATGGAAAATACCCCTACTTTTTGGGAAATTCCAATAAAAACCTGGTTTCTTTTCTTTTAGAAAAGCATAGAAGTTAAATGAAAACGATTCTTGTTCAGGATCTTCACTAATATTTGGTAGTTAATCTAGAGATGGTCTAGACATGTGCAAGCGATAAAGAACTGTCCAGAAAAGCAGAAGAATAAAACTGGAAGTCTAACAACTATTGGACGGCCCAAGAAATTGTGAAAAATAAAAGAAATATAAGTGATAGATGAAGACCTAGACCTGATGGGGTTTCAGTCATAAAGATCACAGGTCAGGGGAGAATGGAAATAACTCATTTCACGTCTAACCCCATAAACGAAAATGGTGAAATAAAAAGGCCTGTGATGACACTGATGATTTTAACTAGGTCATTGATCAAAATCCTCAACTCACTCAGCTCTGGCCTCTTGCCAAGGACTGTGGACCGAACGGACAGAAGTATGGTGGAAAGAAGTGGGTCAAATGCAACATTACCTCTTTGGAACTGCTGATTCCTCCGATTTACGATAAAGCATGTCTACAATACAGGGGTGTCATTTTGGAGAGGCTGGGGGGGGGCAACTGCCCCCAAGACTCAAGTTGGCCCCCAGCTCAACTTGGCCCCCCTCACACCCCCAAGCCCTAAGAAGTAACAGCAGCGGGTTTTCCATTATTCCTACCGAAATTCAAATGTGTCACCACATTAAGTTATATCTGTCTGTCTGTCTGTCTGTCTGTCACACACAATGTTTGTTTGTCCGCCTATTTTGCTGAAATACCTAGCTCATGTGGCTTCAAAAAGCTCATAAAATAGCTCAAAGTAAAAAAAACCCAGCTAGTTAGGCTCGCTTCGCTCGCCAAACCATCTTTAACCCCCTCCCCACCCCCAACAAAAATCTGAAATGACGGCCCTGCTACAACAATTCCAGCAGTCTGTGTTTCTTTTACGAATCATTACTGTTCCAAAGATAACACTGGTATCAGTCGATATAAGTTCCACCAAAACGCCACCGGGTCGATCATTACTCGGAAATACTTTAGATTAATCAGACCACAATCACCATTCTTGTTTTTCAGTTTTATTTTTGAATGAAGGGGTGGAATTGGTTTACGGCAACGCTGAAGAAGCTGGAAAGCAAAGTGGGAAGAGACCTAAGGGTACATATGAAAGTAAAAATAATAAGTACAACATGTGCAATTGGAGGAGAAGGAACACCTCGTTACAAACCATTAATGATGCGCATGAGCGCCGGGCAAGATGAACCTCCTTCCCTCCCTCGCTTCATATGAAACGAAAGCAAAACCTCGATTCCCCTCACCTTCGTTTTCCCGCTCAGGGCGTTAATCGAGAGGCCACTCGACGACGCCACGTTGCTCTTCGCCACCGTCGTCTTTTTGGTAACCGTCTGCTTAGGCTGAGGGACAGACCCGGTTCCTTGCACCACGACTACGTTCGGAGGCTGAGGCTTGTTCTTGGCGGCTTCGACAATGGCAGCTGCTTGGGGTGGGAGGACGCCGGCATCAGCCCCTTTCGCAGTTGCGTCAGCTGCGCTTCCCGAAGACGAGGAGGAGGAAGAGACTGTCTGAACGGTGGAGGAGACTCTGACAGCCGTGTGCGATGATGCACCTGCAAGGATTAATGTCTTAATGACAACCAATTCTGAACTACAGGAGATATCTGAATAGTGTTCCTGGAAGAATGTTTGTTTTTAATAACCTATTGCTTCATAAAAAAATGCATTTTTAAAACAAGTAAGCAGATATAAGAAAAAAGTACAAAATTTTAACTATCGATATGCTCACTCTAAGAGTTTTCACTGTAGCAAAAACACACCGTAATAAATTAAACATTTCTTGGTAACAACACCAAAGCTACACGACACCTGGGGTATAATACATTACATTTACATCTAAAGAGGAGTTAAGCAATTATTTTACCATAAATTTCCACAGCACCACGCAACTCCTTTATTAGTGGCAATTCTCTCTCGATAACTTTCAAGTAAATCATACAAGGTACCGTAGGAAAAACCAGAATCCATGAGACAGCTGCTTTTCAATCGTATATAATGTAGGGTTGGGGTGAATGACAGGTCACATCAACCCTAGAGGCTGAATAGCGAGAAAAGTGGCGGGGAATGATATTATCGTGGCTGAACTGTAATTTGCGGTTCTAAAAGAACAGCCTATGGCTATGCATTGTCCACAACAATGACACAGAAGGTAATTATCATTTTCTCCAGTTGATGATATTCACAAATGACAAGGACTCGAAAAAACTAGGATCATTCAAGCTACAAATTTTTTTCTAAGCAGGAAAGCATTTGATAAAAACTAACCAGTTCTGCAGACGAAAAATGTCTCAAAAAGTATGAAAACTAGCTTCTCTTACAAAGCAGTTTCTCAGAAATTGTTGGCACTTTACAATGTACTGTCTCTAGGCTGTCTCTGGCGTAGCTTACCCACATCTCGCTACAATCCACTAATGTATCATTTATTTATTTATTCATTCTAATGAGATTTGTCTAAAAAAGCTGTTGTAGTACTTCCTGTTAAACGCTGACCAGAGGTATATTTTAAAGTGTCTGTAGTTAAGATGAAGTGTTGGGTTTAACGTATAACGAATATAGACTTCTGCTGTTTTTTTTCTAAACATTTTAATGTTTTCTTCCATAAGTCAGGGCAAGATCTTCGCTGTCAAAAACAACTGGATGGATTCAGGTGACGGTTTGTATAAAGATAAAACACTGCGGTTTTATGTCCGATTATAGAATACTTCACTTAATTCTAAATAATTTACTTTAATCGACTTTTTTTCTTCACCTAGAATCTTCCCATATTATTATGAAATGGGTTCACGGGAAATTCCTTCTCAAGGCTTCTGCAAGCCGATGACAAGATTCTCTCACTCTTAGTTTCTTGAAACATGAAGTATGCACCTTTCACATACCAGCAATTCCATGGTAGAATTACAAGTCACCCTGCTGACTGGTGTTCACTGATGTTACAAATGCGTGTGGCTGCCACTTAAGGTAACTAGTGGCGAGGGTTTATAGTGACAGTGAAATCAAGCTAACACCACCGAAAGTACAGCACTGTAGGTGTACAGACACAGTCGGGATGTGGAGAGGAAACGTGACTTCTGTAGCCTTGTTTAATTATACAATGTTAAAGAAGCCACATTGCCCTTAATGAATCGCCACCAAAAAAATCTATAGAACCCTATTAATATTCATGGTGTCGGTGAATTTAGCAGACAGAATTAGTTTGCAAATTATACATTAGTTTCCCGGCTTGGATTTTCAAGCTGATCGTTTAGGATACCAGCATATTAACAAACCCTGTTACCTCACCTGTCTTTTGCATGTATCAAAGTTGAGCACAACCTTATACTGTATACACAGACACAATATATATATATATATATATATATATATATATATATATATATATATATATATATATATATATATATATATATATATATATATATATATATATATTGTGGCGTAACTGTAATGAGGTCCCACCAAAGAATTTGAATCTGGGTGAGGTGGAGGATAGAGGTAACATAAGGGGATGGCAACCTCATCGCAGAATTCTAAGAATTAAGAGGTTCACACCATTAATTAAAGTGTTAAGTAAGGGAGACAAAAATATTTGTTTTCAAAAGACAGAAACAAAACATTTCCGCGTAATCCATTAAAGCGAGAAGTCAACTTCTCATTTTCCTCGCAGGCTTCTTGTTCGAGGATCTAAACCGCCCTTCACTCAATGCACTCAACATGTTTACACGTGATTGGCAGCCTCATGTGGGAGCGCAAACAAGGAATTGTTTACCTCGCAAGATGACGTCCACGAGGGAGACTTAGCGGAGGCAATTTACTCACTTTTTATTGGCCATCTTCTAACACACACACACACACACCGACAAACTTTCAAGATCACGGACTTTCAATTTCAGCAGAAGTATATAAACTGCACCAAGGAATAAAAATTCGATGCATATGCACGGAAAGATAAACACTTTCCGAAGAAAATTCTTTTAAACTTGCACATTATCTTGCCAGCGGTTTAAAAAATATTTGAATACCGGAGGAGCCTTTAGAGATCATTTCACGGAGTTTTCTGACTGCTACGTCAGTCGTGTGGGAAATATTCCACTACAATAATATGAACATAATGATGCAAGTGACAAGGCATTTTTTATAGATCAGAATTACAATACCATATCGGAAGATGCGCATTACCTATGAACGAAAATCTGGTATATGAATAACGTTGAGAAAAGCAAAATGGACAAGCCACCGCTCCCACCAACCTCCCTCTCTCTCTCTCTCTCTGTCCTTTACTCCTCCGTATACGACAGTAAAAGGAATATACGAAGCACTAGCACGATAAGCACGAAAGACTAGATGTACCAAATCTCCACTGAATAACTTACTATTTTATTTTCACTGTATAGTTACAACAAAATAACAATATGGACCTAGCCCCAATATCCACATATCCTCGCTCTCTCTTCCCGTGTCTAGTGACAGTAAAGGAATTGTGCGTGTGGGAGGTGGGCGTGGTCAGGAGCAGGTAAGTAGGTTGATGAAGGAATCTCAGAGAAAAAAGAACAAGCAACGAATACTGTATGCTGGACAAGATTTTTTTTTTTTTTTTGTTACTTTGAATCGACTCAGTTTTTTTATAGAGTGGGTTGACAGCAAGTAAAGCAATAGTTATAAAAACTGACGGTATCATAATTACGTCCATTTCCTATGCACCCCGCCACTCCTATATTAAAATATGAAAGTATGACGTGTCTACATTTTCTGAAATATAATTCATTGCCATGCTCACGTTACAACGCCATGCGCGGAATACAAAGTTTATAAACATATACACTGACCAGTTTCTTTGATGCCAAGAAACTTAGTCGACATTGTCATTTAAGGGGCAGGGGGTATTGGATGGTTGGTGGAGAAGGGGACAGACGCTTATTACATCGCCCAGAAGTATGCCGATTAAAAAAGCAACTTCAAACAAAATCCCAAACTGTAGTCTTGTAGACAATCAACCAACGAACAACTGGCAACGTACTTAATTATGAACCAGTGCAAGCGACTCCCCCATATTACAAATGCAAGATGTCACGTAGACCACCAACAATTTTTCTAGCGAACCAAGACCCCCAAAAGACAGACCAATGTGGACAAACCACCCTCCATCTCGACCGAACCCAAGCCGAAGAGGGACCACAAACCAAACCGAAATTTCAACATGTTGGCCTTGGATCTGATGTCGAAGACTAATCTTCTCTTGTGCATCCCTCATTGGAGAGTTTTTTACGCCTTACTGGAGGCTACTGCTTGCTTGTAAAAAGAGCACACGCTCGGTGATACCAACTATGAGTCCAAAAGCTCGGTGAAACCTTATATTAAGTCTACACGCACAAGCATACCAGTATTATTGATATCAAGTCCTTGTTTGACTTTTGGGATTTATGTGACTTACTGCCATCCTCAACCGACTCATAAAAAAGTTGTTTACGTGTCAACAGTGGTTGACAGTCTCTGGCTGGTTACCCATCCAAGACGAAACATTGAGTCATATTAGAGATAGTGAGACCAGCGGTGCAATGTCACTCCATGGAATATCACTGTCGACCAACAAATATTTATAGATACTTTTGTCTTAGATCAAGATATTTTCTTTTTCATAGCTCGAAATTTCAATCGAATTGTATCCATCACTAGAACACAATTTGCTTTTAGCCAGCTGAATTACAGTAACTAATACAGAAATAAAATATAACAACTGAGTTAAACGAAACTGCACAAATACAATAGCTAGCCAATTAGAATAAGTTGTTTTAATCAACATATACAAAATGGAGTTATTAAGCAGAAAAAATACAAAATTACTACACAGGCAAAAGTATAAGCTTCGAATGTACACAAACACGCCAGCACACGAGAACAACTAAAAACAACCGCCTTTTCCGCCGAAACAACATTCCTAATTAACGAAGTTTCAGAAGTATTGTTACTAAAACTTGATCAAAAGAAAAGCTACAAGTTACACGATTCAGTGGCGGAGATGGGGTATTACCCAGCCATCCTTCCCGAGTGGGGGGAAGGTGGGGGGGGGGGTACACTACCCCTGAGAGTTCCAGCCACCCGTCTTCCAATTTCCTGGAAGAATAAAGCCATCCAGTTGGATCCACTTCGATACTAATTAAGCGAACTTCCTGATAAGGTCCTGAACTAATTACGCCGACGCTGATTGACCACAAAATCAATCCTCCGCGAGAGAGCAATATTCCATTAGGTGACATTTTCCCCTTTTCTCTGCGATTTACAGTTGGGTTGCTAAGTCTCGAACCCAAAACGTTATGACTAGCCGTGATTCTATTAAGGGATCGCTCAGGTTCACCTTAGGCTTATCTGCGCCTATTTTAGGATGAGAATTTTATCCCAATGCTCTGTAACACCTTCTGACAAACGGGTACAGCAATATTGGAAAGTCCGCTATCTATCTATATATATATATATATATATATATATATATATATATATATATATATATATATATATATATATATATATATATATATATATATTATACATGCATATACATATATAATATAATATATATATATATATATATATATATATATATATATATATATATATATATATATATATTATATTATATATATGTATATATTATATATATTATATATATTATATATATTATATGTGAATGGTACGGTGTGTAAAAGGTGGTTTGACGTTCTACTGATGAGCCTCTGTGTATGAAGAGCCTAATCTTGTGGTATTTTTCCGCAAGTTGATTTATACGTGATTCTGCAATTAAAAGAGGGTTGTAGTAATCACTGTCTATCCTTTTCTCATACAAACTAATCGTAGTGGATATATATATATATATATATATATATATATATATATATATATATATATATATATATATATATATATATATATATATATATTACATATTACTGTATATGTAATAACCAAAAAACCTACCTCTTTATTTTTACAATCTTTTATTATCAGAAATAAAGGAAACTTTGACGACATGGAAGTTTGAGCATTATGTTTCACCGATAAGGCTTAAGAAGCCTCGCACGTGAAAAACTCATCATCATCCATTAGCCTGTCTTCCCCCTATCAACTCTAGTTACACGTGCCATAATTCTAGGAGCACTTATGGTTCAATAAATGATAGCCTATCAACGGAGTGAGTTTGATAAAATCTAAACATTTGTGCTATTCTTAATTTCGGTACAGTTTAACTTATTGCTTGAAATCTTTATGCTTCACTGCCATCAACAATTGATTCAAACGGATGCTATGGAGAGAGAGAGAGAGAGAGAGAGAGAGAGAGAGAGAGAGAGAGAGAGAGAGAGAGAGAGAGATAATAATAATAATAATAATAATAATAATAATAATAATAATAATAATGCCTTTATTTCCGCATTTTAGCTTCCAGTGGCTATTGAGAGAGAGAGAGAGAGAGAGAGAGAGAGAGAGAGAGAGAGAGAGAGAGAGAGAGAGGGTCATAGCTCCCAAGGTGTTACAATTCATTGGGGTAAAATAATTTTAAAGCACACGCGAATATAAAAATAAGGAGAAGGCGGCAATGCAACTTGGTCCAATGCTTGGAACGAGCCTCTGCAGCCTGGTCTACGTAGGAGGCGGTGGGCTAAAATAGGGTCCTGAAAGTCGACCAAGTTTGCAGGTGAACTTATCAGTCCTCCCCTGGTGCAACTTTAAATAAACAGAGGAGCTGTCAACGACGCACTTGGATGCAAATTGCGCAAATGAAGACGCAAGTCTGAGTCTCATTAAGTGACACCACAAAGGTCGTTAGCGGCCATTATAACGAAACCTGACAACTTGTAATTACAACAGAGGCAGCTAGAAGCAAGGCGGTTACATCGGGAAGGCCTTTAAAATAATAATTAATTGTTTGTGGGTACATTTCTGTACGTGCCACTGCGCGCGGTAGTGTCCATGTTCGAAATAAGTAGAAAATGTATATGTAACAACCAAACAAGGTTATTTAATTGTTTTAGATACCACAGAATCCAATACTAATTTTGACATTTTTGAAATGGAAGAAAAATAAAAAAAAAATATCCAAGGCAAAAACTGCAAACACAAACAGCACTATCGTTCACAAAAACTATGGTCGTGATGCATGGCTCTACAAAGTAGTATCAAGGTATTTTTAATAATCGGTCTCAATTCGAATACGATATTCGTTTCTCAATCTCGTGAGGTATATAAGGTATCTGCTAATTTCTTCGAAAAGCAAGGAAACGTGCACGACAATCATACACATCTGCCTTCCCAGAAGAAGAAACTTACTGCCATATCCCTTAACAAGATCTCTTTGAGCTCTTATGGGAATTTCGAAAACCAAACATAATTTGATGAGGTAAGTTTTCCATTCGTCGGCATAACTTTCCTCAATGTAATCATCTCTTTGTGACATCCAGGAGAGAGAGAGAGAGAGAGAGAGAGAGAGAGAGAGAGAGAGAGAGAGAGAGAGAGAGAGAGAGAGAGAGAGAGAATCAAATTAATTGTCACGAATTTGTTTCATGACCTAATTAGTTCTTATGAAAAGTTGAATGAAGTCTTGTTGGCGACGAAGATGATTTTCGATGAATGCGAGATGCGACATTTAAATATCACCAGTTCATGGAAAGACCGTTTCGTGCCCTTCTCTTATGTCTATTACCAGATACTAAATCCTTGATGACCTGAAAATTGCCCCGCCCGTCTCCTGTTAACGTTCTACTCAACGAGTGTTCTGGAAACATGTCTTGTGCTTCTTGGTAACGTTCTACTTGGCCTTCTGAGATTGTTCCATCATTCTCCAAGTATCTCTCCACTTGAAGAGTCCTCTGGATATGTTTCACCCGTCTCCTAGTAACCAGTGGTTCTCAACTTTTTTTTGGCTCAGGCAACCCTTCACCATATGCCAGAATGACATTCCCCCTCCTTTCCATAAAATGTCTGCCTCAAAGGGTGCATTCCAAATAATATGCAACAAAATGTTAACACAAACACACACAAGCTAGCAGAGAGAAAGCCCAGCGTGACCTCTCAGCACTGCGGACCGATGCACTCTGCGTTTTGTGTGGTCCTAGAGCCAGTTTGAGCCTGCCGATCTGTGGTCACAATTTCCCCCTGAAACTCTGAGATTCCACCCTGCATGAGAACCACTGTCGAGACCTTTTTCACTTGCCTTTTAATAGCGTTCTACTTTAGGTCCTCTGGAAAACTTTAATTGTTTCCTGGAGATTTTTTTTTACTCATAAACGTTCCCCCTGTCTCCTCGTAACGTAAAGTTTTCCTTCTCTCCTTGAAAAGTTTCTATACTTGAAA
Organism: Macrobrachium rosenbergii; assembly: GCF_040412425.1. Classification (NCBI taxonomy): domain Eukaryota; kingdom Metazoa; phylum Arthropoda; class Malacostraca; order Decapoda; family Palaemonidae; genus Macrobrachium; species Macrobrachium rosenbergii. The sequence goes on along the minus strand of NC_089741.1, from coordinate 18,439,879 downwards.
GTGAAACGCTTCCTATTTTGGAAACTTTCCACACAGCTCATGGAAACCTATCTCCTGAAAACGATTATCTTGATTTTGGTACGGCCTGTATGTTGTCTGGAAACGTTCTTTATGCCAAAGATCTCGTGAAAAACATATAATAATAATAATAATAATAATAATAATAATAATAATAATAATAATAATAATAATAATAATAATAATAAATTTTTAATAATAATAATAATAATAATAATAATAATAATAATAATAATAATAATAAATTTTATTTCAGCTGAAGGCCATATACTGTACATGGAATATACAAAGTAGAGACAATAACATACACAATCTAGATACACGAGATGGCATGATACAAAATGATAAATCGGCAATCCCCACACAGTTGCTGAAGAAGTATAAAAAATAGTATTCATAATTATGGTAATGACAGTAATAATACTGAGAATAGTAGAAAAACCTTAAAAATTATAATTGAAAAAGATTGCATGCAATTAATTTCCAGCTCGGACCTCAGGTAGTTGTTCTGAGTTCCTGCCTTCAATTAAGATGACGATGCCATCACATAAGGAAGCATATTCAAACAGAACCTGTATTTTCTCTCTCTCTCTCTCTCTCTCTCCTTACAAAGGCCAAACACCTGAGCTCTTCAGACTTATCTCATGCGACTTTTTGGACGCACCGTTACAATAACTGCACTTCTGGGAACAATTACTGTAAAACCAAAATAGAGCGAGTTGATCAATAGTTTCACGCTGGATGTTCGGAAAATCTAAATCTAACTTCACAGTGTATCATAAAACTATCTGAAACGTCACGACTGGCTTCGATCTCAGATTATATATAGATCTGATTTATGAAGTCTGGTCTGATGACCTGGCACTAGAACCTTTAAGTTACTCAGTACCGAGATAAAAAAAATAGAAAAATCTATAAATCAATAAACGTCCGTTTTCACAGCAACAAAATACCGTGTTATGCTCTCATAGCTGGTGACACGCACGTTACGGGCTCGGTGCTCTTGGAAGGAACATGGCCCGACTAATATGCTCCTCCTTTCCTTGCCACAGTGAATACTGAAGAGCAAAATCTAAGCAGCTTCCTTATATAAACGTAAAGCGACGAGAAAGTGACCGGTGTCTGCTGACGAGGAAAATCTCAGGAGAAAATTTCAAAAGGAGGAAAATCCCTAGACAAATTCAGAGGCAGCGCTTGAGCGAAAGTGTCAAAGGAGGAAAACCCATAGAGAATCATTCCAGGGACGAAAATATTGCAGTATCCTGCAGCACGAATTTAGGTCAAGGCCGAATGGAGTCCACAGGAAAAATCCAACAGAAAGTAGAATGACATCTCTGGACGTAATGTCGAAACCAGTTAATTTTTTTTTTTTTTTTGTCTCGGCTACTCTGAGCTGTACTTGTACTCTTGACAGTGAGCATTTTTCTCGGAGAGGCATCCTCGTACACGAATGACTCTCTAAGTGTGTCAAAAGCCATGCTCGGCAATTTTTCTTTGTACATATTCATCATTTTTTAACTTTTCGTGCAACGAGCTGATGCAGCATAAATGTTAATATGGTGGGGCAACACAGAGGAAGCTTAATCTAAAACCGAAACTCGCCCTGAAAACAGGAAATGATCAAAGGCACAATCTGGCGAATGAGGTTAAAAAAATATTGTTGAACGCTTACAGAAGCATTAAAACTCCAATAGAAATTAGAACGATATCTCTCTTTTTTTTTTTTTTTTTTTAATCTACATGAGATTCATCTAGAAAAATGTCTGAACCTGCAAAAAAAGACATCGTCTATGGCCTTGGGTACTAAGCATCCACGCGCTTCTGAAGTGAAAGTAGAGAGAGAGAGAGAGAGAGAGAGAGAGAGAGAGAGAGAGAGAGAGAGAGAGAGAGCGCATATGACTCCGATGGCAGGTTCCTTTTTTTTTTTTTTTTAAATACTTAAGACGTTGAAATTTTTTTGTGCATCTTTCCATTCTAACGAGACTCGTCTGGGGAAAGTTCATTAAATTTCATGTTACTGGAAGTTTAACCATTATTAAAACCACAGACTGTACAACCATAGCTAGTGGCATTATTAAATAACCCATTTAGCCGAGGTTCGTTAAAATCTATATCGTCATGCAAAAGAAAACAGAACACAATAAATAAGACAATAAAATATAAGATGGATATTTCACGACAGGTTCAAAATGCTCTCTGGATCCGAAGCCAACATCCAAACAAATCGAGCCCCCGAGGGGGACTCGGCCGGATCGCCTTGCAGCTTCTGAAATCCGATAGACAACTGGTTGAAGAAAGAGGATCGAGTAGGAGTCACAGACAGGAGCAGCAGCTTAGGGCCCCCCTCGTACCATGCCCACACATGGAGACGGATGGGGGGGGGGGAGCAGTCCCGAACGAGATCAGATTGTTTAGCAGATGTTCCTCGTGCCCCTCCGTAACTGGTCAGCATACCGGTTAATCAGGTTCGCCTCTCGGTCAAGTGGGTGATATAGGCAGCTGTGGTCGCCCCAAAAGGGTTCATGAAGTACCATTATGGGTCATTTCATTTTTTACATGCATTCTTCGAACGGCTTCTGTTACATTAAAAGTAGCAGACTAGCTCTGGTTACGTTTCTTAATTTTCTGTTTGTAAACTGTGCGTCTTTGGAATTGATCATTATTCGAAGAGGATTAAAATTAGGAGGCAAGCTACAAGATAAAAGTTAATGAAGGCATCTCTTAGGATCTTTGGGGTGACAGCTGTCTTTCATCTTACTACAAAATGATTCAAGTCTGTATGCATATGTATCAGCTGTCCAATAAGAAATTATTCAGTTAGAATTCTGTTACAAAGCTCTGGCCACATTCCATCTCCTTGATAAGAAAGCAGGACTACTGATTCTCATTTAAGTCTACCAAGTCTTCAACCTATTTTTGTCAACAGCGCGATTCCACCCACTACAATTTCCAGCTGTGACATTCTCGTTCTGATGTATTTGCAGTTTTACTTCTTCGAAAGCTGCGAGCGGCTTGCAACTTTTCCTCTTCAAAAGGCTGGTCTTGCAACTAACTTTCTACTTGAAAAAGCTGACTTTTGCTAACTTTCCTCTTTGAAAAGGCTGGCTTTGTGTAACTCTCCCCTTTGAAAAAGCTGACCTCGTGTAACTTTCCCTCTAAAATGGGTTGGCACAGTATGTAACTTTCCATTTTCAAAAGGCTGGTCTTGCGTATAACTTTCCTCCTACTAATTTAGAAAGGGTGACATTGCGAGAAACTTTCCCCTCTTCGAAATCCTGATCTTGCAGGCAACTTTCCCTTCAAAATGATCAAATAAATAAATGTATACACATTTGTATATATATATATATTGGTTAAAATCCCCCTGGGCCTCTGTAGACTTATAGGGCAGGCGCTGATCTCCTGTTTCTTAGGCTGACAGCCAGTGGGGGGCAGGTCCCAATGCCTGTGACACATGGCCAGTGTGGCACTAGGCCCACTGTTTAACTTCCCAGCCGGAGGGCTGGTCCCTATTCTCCTAGTGTGCCTCTGGGTTTTTTTCGGACCGCTAGGTTGACGGGCTGACGGATTTTTGCAGTGGCGCAATTTGAATCCTGGCCCTCTCGACTGATAGCCGAGAATCATGCCACTGCGCCACCACGGCGGCATATATATATTTTTATGTTTTAGCAGTTGGTTAAAGATTCATGAAACTATGCCTTTATTAGATAAAGCTCTCCATGCGCCAGCACCAACGGGTAATTCTTCCCCTTGTAGAGTGAAATTCATGGAAAGCAAGTGTACGCTGGGTAAGGTTGAAATATTGAAAGAAAACGAGCGATTGTGAATAGTGTCTTTCTTTACGTTAGGTCATGGTTGAGCAAGAATCGCTCTATGAATTTGCGTGTAGTGGGTGTACATAGAACATTATATATATATATATATATATATATATATATATATATATATATATATATATATATATATATATATATATATATATATATATATATATATATATATATATATATATATATATAGTTATATGTATGTATATTATATATATATATATATATATATATATATATATATATATATATATATTATATATGTATATATATACATATACATATATATACATACATACATACATATATATAATCTATATAATATATATATATATATATATATATATAATATAATATAATATATATATATATATATATATATATATATATAATATATATATATATATATATATATATATATATATATATATATATATATATATATATATATATATATATATATATATATATATATAATGTTCTGCATACACCCACTACAAGCAAATTCATAGAGCGATTCTTGCTCAACCATGACCTAACGTAAAGAAAGACACTATTCACACTCGCTCGTTTTCAATATTTCAACCTTACCCAGCGTACACTCGCTTTCCACGAATTTCACTCTACAAGGGGAAGAATTACCCGTTGGTGCTGGCACACGGAGAGCTTTATCTAATAAAAGCATAGTTTCATTAATCTTTAACCAACTGCTAAAACATAAAAAGATCGACATAGGAGGAACAAGCAACTTCACAAGGCTAACAAACCTCAACTGCTTGAACGGTTGAGGTCATGAAACTCATGACTGGATCTGACCTTTTTGTGACCCACTAAACACTGCGCCATGATTTGAAAGGAGCCCCCAAGTGCGGGGAAAAAAAAAAAAACCCTCCAGCGCAGCAAGGAAGTTGAGCAGAGAGAAGAATAAATGTCAGCTCGATTATGTCACATCCCAATATTATAAAAATAAGAGACGTTTAAAACAGAAACAAAGCAACTTTATTTTCAAATAGGAGGAAATACATTTGGAATGAACCGTCGGCTGTGGCCGTTCTCTGGTAAATGATGCAGGTTCGAGAATAATGTCTAGGCACAGCATTATATATCTAGTCTGCCGGTACAGTGGTTAGTGTCGTGGCATGCCACTCAGGTGTCGCGGGTTCGCGTCTCCCCCAGGACGATGAAAAATCACTGGCTCTGTATCATGATCGGTTACTGCTGCAGTGCGGGGACTGCGGAGGGAGGTTGAAACCAACATTCTTTGGAAGCTTGAATTTCAAGTCAATGGCCCCTTTATGACTGTTTCATGTGAACAGGTTTCATATACTGAAAAAAAATAACAACAACAACAACACTAATAATAGTAATAATAATAATAATAACAATAACAATAATAATGATGATAATGATAATAATAATGTTCTTATCGATCTCCGTTAAGCCTGCTAAGCTTCTACTGACTTAGTGATTTTATCTGTTAGTAAGTCGATTGTGATAAGGCCCTGCAATCAATGAATCACCTGGTGATAATTCGACTGTAATGGGTCTCTCAGCTGGGGGTAACGCGAATGAAAATCAGATTGTCAAAACTGAATGGGAGGTGGTTGGGGGGAGTGTCGGCTATGTAGTCTCCACCCAACCGAAAGAAAATCATCCCCCACCAACACACACATACACACAACACCGAATATACGTTGAAATAACCAACGAACCGGAACTGCTGGATATGTATAAAAATACCTAATCTTATCTTTACTTCTGAGAAATGAATGAATGGTTTAAGGTTATCTGGCATTCCTATGTCTAGGTTTGAGGGTCATGGGCGCTTGTAATCGAATTTCAAATTATATTTGAAAATCGCTCAACCTGCTACAATATGCCGATCACACCAGTGTCCTAAGTATGTTACAGATTTCGAAGCATCCGAGTCGTGGGATGAAGTTGCTAACCCCAAAACGGCCATGTGAGCTTAAAACTGACACAAAAATATATCTACACACTTTTCAATCGTCTCACAAGAACCTTTTTCATGAGGTTATTCGACTGCGAAGAGTCACTGGAATTTTTCGCCACACTAAAACCAGGTGGAAAATGGGCGGAGTAAAATTGTTATTACGCATGTTCTTGTATGAGAGAAGGCGCCTACCAAAACATGCCTGACTTCATTCATGCCACGAACATAGAAACAAAACTAGCTGCTTTGTGTCCAGTTTGGCGACATGACGTCAAAGGCTGTCATATGAGACGGTGGCCCTTCCGTTATCACAGAACGCGGACGAATCACGATGAAATAAAGCTATTACATAATGCGAACGAAGGCATCAAAATAAGGAAAGAACTTAAATCCCCTTCACTTTGAGAGAATATGATCATAGTGTCAAATGCAAGAATTCTACCAGTCACTCGCGCTGCATGAAGAATGCACAAATTTCCCTTATTCTCGAGATGGAAATGTATATTCCAATACAACAGACGCCTGTTTTTTCAGCTGTAAAACAACCCACACACGATATAGGTCATTAGTCCCAGCAGCAAGAAGTAAATGTTCGATTCCCTCGGAGGATTTTAGTTCTGTTCCGTCTAATTTCACGATGCTTCCGATGACCTAAGAAATGAAAATTTTAACCTGTGAGATAGCCGACTGTGGTGTATGGCAACTAGGATGGAAAAGGCCACATCCTAAAGAACTGACGAAAACTGCCAGACTAACACTTTATGAAGACATCCCCAACGGTGGCAATAAGACGTGTGGAGAAAGTAAATCTCTGCAGATGCGTTACACACACATGCACACACATATACATTATATGTATGTATATATATGTATATATATATATATCTATATATCATATATATATGTACAAGCATATATATTATATAATAAATGTGATCATATATATATATATATATATATATATATATATATATATATATATATATATATATATATATATATATATATATATATATATATATTAGCTATCCCAGCAGTGGAAATAAGACGTAAGGATAAAATTAATCTCTACACACCCCTATACATATATATATATATATATATATATATATATATATATATATATATATATATATATATATATATATATATATATATAGTGTGTGGTGTGTGTGTACGCACGTACGTATATGTGTCATTTATCCCAGAACATCACCAACAGGAACGACCCAAAAAGGGTCAGGAAAAGAACCAAAGCGGAGGAAACGCCCAGGCAGCCAGGAGAGGAAAAAAATGAGTGGCAGAGGAAATACTCAAGTTGGCAGGAGGAATTTCATTATTCAAGTCTGGGAAAGAGAGAAAGGAAGGAAGGAGGGAGGGAAGGAAGGAAAGAAAAGGCAAAGGAAAGAGGCGAGGATGACACCAATCACCTGAGGAGGACCTACAAAGGTTTTGGATTACTTCACTTTTTTTTTTTTTACACAGGCCAACCACATTTCCTGAGAATGCAATGATCACCACACAGCTAAAATAGACAGTTCTTGTAATTTAACATTCACGATAATAATAAAAAAAAAAGTAATGCAAATGACTTGAAGAACAATCATAAAAACACAGCACTGCTGGGTTCATAAAAATCTGTAAAAGAAAAATCTTCAAGATAAAAAAAAAAAAGTTGAGATAAAAATTCTCTCAACACATTCTGAAAAGTTCAAATTATAATTAATAATACACATAACATTAGCAACATCAACTGTGCAATGAATAACAACAGAAATACATGTAGAGCACATAACACCACATATGTAATCCACCACATAGTAAACATGTAATAGTATAAGACATATCACTTACCATATAAAAAATTAATGGTGGGTTGCATGCTGTAGGGAAAAGAAAGTCAATTCTAAACATATCTACTGTAGTCTACATTAGCTTGCATAAATCAGTGCTCCCTTAACTTAAAACTACAGCATACACCGCCACCTGGTTAAGTTCGCAAAACATGGGAACGTTAACAGAGGGGAGTTTAAGGGGAAGAAAGGGGAATTTTATTCCGGGTATGAGGTCAAAGGATTCAGGAAGGATAATTAATAGTCAGCGAATTAGATAACCGAATCTGGAAGGCAAAATAGTCAGGGTATGAGTTTTGGGAAATCGAAAGGAGAAATACAGCAGTCAAGGAACGAAGTAAAAGATTTCAAAAGATGAGATAAAGGAATTAAAAGGAAAACAGAGTAAGAAGTTAAACTACTTTTAAAATGAAAAATATCGCAAAACAGTAAAGGGATGAGGTGAAGGCATTATTCTAAAGGGAAAATAAAACAGTCAGGGTAAGAAGTAAAGGAATCTGAAAAGAAAACAGTACAATAGGCATGGAAGGAGGTAAAGAAATAAAACTGAAATGGGCAAAATAGTCAGGGAAAAATAGTCAAAGCAGTATATCAAGGAGAAGGGTCAATTTTAATCCTTCAAGAAATATCGATTTCTGAGTTTTCTCTTTTTTATAGTTTCCTGTAACGTCGTACTTCGGTCTTCGGTAAACATGGTGCTGTCAACGCTTAAAACTCCGTTAACTTTTTACACAGTTTTTTCCCAGTCGCAAGAAGGATCGTATTCAAGAGCCCTGTGTGAATATTCGTTTACTCTTGGACTGAAGCTCCTGAAGAGGATTCTGTTTAAGACGACAGTCATGACCTGGGTTCGGCGTTCACTCCAATTGACCTCTGTCTGTCTTTCAGATAATGAGTACTTTATGAGCTTACGAGAGAGTGAGTTTGGGGCGTATCGGTTGCTTGCGCAATTTCACCATACTAAAAATTTATGTTTGGCAAGATACGAAAGCACTTCTCTGCAATCCTCTCGTCAAAATAGCAAATTCAAGCATCATGGCAACAGTGAAAGTCTGCCTCCATTCCAAATAGCCAACCTTCATTCTGCATGATAGGTTTATCCTAAAGCCTCATTCGTAGAGCTTTACTGCGTGCAATCACTGAAGTGAAGGGCAAACTGGAGAGAGAGAGAGAGAGAGAGAGAGAGAGAGAGAGAGAGAGAGAGAGAGAGAGAGAGAGAGAGAGAGAGAGAGAAATTAATCACTGAAGATATCGTGTTTCAAATATGAAACGACCCTTCTCTTCGGTGTCAAAATTCTTTTGTCAAAAATACAATCTACGAGAATGTTTTGGGCAATTTTAACCCTTACAAGTGTTGGAATGTTATAAGCATTCAAGATTTAGGGAGTTTCTTTGGTTGTTTAGATTAAGCTAGCCTTTTACTGACGTCGGCTCTTGCCCTTAAAACATCCCGTAACATTTTCCGTTTATGTTTGTATCGCTGCTGATCTAATACAGTGGAAGGAAAGAACTTTCAAATGGCAGCATTTTTTCCTTCTACCTCATCCCTCTTACAACAAACAACGCTCTCCTTCGTTCCAAGATTTCTTGGAAGCACAAGAGTCGCGTCACAAAAGTGGAAAATCCATGGTTATGTAATGTAATGTATATTTCGTTTTAATTCGGAAGCCAATGGGACTGGCAATCCTGACTCAAAAAATTATGCGATGAAGGACAGCTTAATCTGGAAGGGATAAGATCAGCATCAAGTAAATTTCAAAGCTCATATGGATAGAAGGAAATTAACTTCAGCTTGACAAGACGTCTTCACATGGTACTCGGTGACGAAAACCAGTTTTTTTAAATACTACATTGCAAAATTATGTATTTTCCATTAGTCACGCACTGGCCATCCGTAACATGTATCAATAAATACTGCATCTTCACAGTTGTATTCCATCACTATGCGTGGGACAACACCACCAGTTCAGGTTTATCGTTATCTTGTCGTCACTTCACTCGAGTCAATATCGGTCTCGGACATTTTATCTAACCACAGGACCTTGCAGTGGGTGGATAGATGCTTCATTCATGAAACTACACAACTGATCGCTCTATGTATCATCATACATCTCCATAAGCATACGCAAATCACAACACACGCACAACAAACTCAAACACCCACACTCACTGCCACATACACACATACATTCTCAAGCTGCGTGAGGAGTGTCCACCGCAGAGCAAATACCAATTATTACCAACGAAACAAAGCCTCGACTTCGGAAATCAGTCCACAGATCCAGAGTAAAAAACCCAGAGGGAGAATCATTTTTCCTCTTGCTTCCTGTCCCACTCAACTGTCTACTTCCGGGCCGGGCCAAACTGTTTAGAATTCTGTCCGTTCATTCTCCTTTGAGGATTCTCCGCTTCCTCTCGAAACTTGTTCTGTAGAAGCCGCAAAAAGCAAAGGATCACGGGGAATGCAGAAGGATGGATTTCGGGAGATTTTTATCAGTGCTACGAACACACTGCATATGCAACATATGAGAGAGAGAGAGAGAGAGAGAGAGAGAGAGAGAGAGAGAGAGAGAGAGAGAGAGAGAGAGAGAGAGAGAGAGAGAATTTAACATAATCCGAGGAAAGCGAGATTTAGCAAGAGCCAAATGAAGAGAAACCGATTTTTGCACAAGCCTTGGGGGAGAGAGACGCAGAGGTAGGACAGTTCCTATACATTCAGTGATTTCTATTGTAAGTATCTAATCCTATAGAGAACAAGGCAGTAGACAAGGTTAATACGTCAATACAAAATCTAAGCCTCAATGAAGGATTAAACGAACATGCTTCCATATGCAGCCCAACAACAGAAGTCAACAGAATTTTCTGCATAAAAAAATACATAAAAAACTGTCAGAGGCAACCATTCAAAAATTTACAATGAGGGTTTCAAGCAATATTAGAAATTACGTGATACTCAACATACAAAATAAATGTCTTATAGGGGTTTGTTGATAATTATATAATTAAATTATGACACAGGCAACCCATGAATTTCAAAAATAATTACCTCAGGATTTGGTATCACTGTGATGTCCGAAATTATTTTACAAGTAACTTGTCCATTAAGAAAATATAATGAAAATTCTATGGAATTTCTTCCGGCATGAAAATATCCCAAGCCGCAGTTAGGCAACCTAATTACAAAATGACAAAAATTCTAGTGATTCTCCATCAGGAATTACGTCACAATCTGCTAAATGAAGAATAACTGACGTAATTTTTATCTGTCATTTGATATTAGAATTTTACGCAAAACAATGTATCCAGTTCCCTGACACTCGAATTGACAAAACTACGCAAATGACATCCTACTTGAAATATTTATGAGGCTTTAAAGGCGACATTGGGACATCGTCTTTTCGATGACCTCAAGCAGTACCAACGCCAGATAGTACAAATCAGTCAATCAACCTGCATATTAGAAACTATGTAATCAGACAAGTCATGGAGAGAGAGAGAGAGAGAGAGAGAGAGAGGCTGATCTTAAGATTCGAGTTTCCATCAATATCCGTTATTGGATCAGCTACTTTGGGTAAGGACTCCCTCCCCCCTCCCTCCCTTGTCCGAGAAAGCATACACGGAAACCAGGGTAAGTAGAGAGAGAGAGAGAGAGAGAGAGAGAGAGAGAGAGAGAGAGAGAGAGAGAGAGAGAGAGAGATGGCCATAAATCAAAGAGGGATGGCGTTAGCCCCAAAAGAGAGAGAAAGAAAGAGAGCGCACCAGATATTGGAAATTCCCAGGAACTGAAGATATTGGTGGGGGGGGGGGGTGGCCAAGTAACATTAAAGTTTGAATCTGATCTTTCAAAAAGTGATGCGCCAGGAAACGGATGAAAGGCCGAGGGGTACACACGGAGGAGGGGGTGGTAAGGTAGGAGAAATAGCCTGCTGGTTCAAAGAGGGGGAAAAATAGGAAATGTGAAATAATTTTGAACACTGAAATATATATATATATATATATATATATATATATATATATATATATATATATATATATATATATATATATATATATAATCATAAACTGAAAGGTAATTATTTGACCTGGGTCAAGTTAAGAAGTTTGACCAGTAGAGGAGGTTAGGTGACCGAAAGAAACGGGGTCACAAAAAAAGAGAGAGAGAAAAAAGGCAGAAAGCAATGCAGCTACTGACCACATGGTCAGCTCCTTAAAAACAGCCTATATCGCAAGGCAACAGCAGGCTGTACTCCTGTACCGGTCAAAACTAAACATAAAATAATTAAAATGTTAAAAGGCTCTACAATCTTAATATCACGTGTATTATTTTGCCACAGCAGCAGGCGCCCATGCAAATGGCGTAACACGTATTCCAGTTTTGGATAATCAAGACAGGTTTCTAACGCACAGTAGTAATTTCTATACACGATCAAGGCATATGTTATAAGTGGGCTCAAGTGAGTTCTCAAAGACGAGACAAAGATATACCTTCATATCTGCGCTACTGACCTCGACCAACAATCCCACATTTATCGACGAGATAAAATATACACTAGTACCTGTCAGAAAGCACCAGCTATCAACACGATACTAAATAATCAATTTTAAAGCGAAAATACACAAGAGGCAACGAAACTCCGCCAGTTAATCCGACGTACACAAGGTAACGGGATCGCATATTAAGATTTTCTCTTTGAATTTTTTCTCTCTACCTACATTCCAATCCGACCCCGACCTCCTCTACCTTACTACATTGCGTCGTTTGCCTTCGTCGGCTTTCGAGGCGTATATGCGTAACAGCTGTTCCGGATTCCTTACTACATACAGTTCCACAATTCATTGCGCCTACTAAATATTGTCTTAAGACCTATCAACGTTATTCAAGACAAATCAGAGTTCCTAACCTTATGCAATTAGAGATCTTAGTTCCACACTTGATGATACTAAGGAAGGGAAAGTTTCACCTGTTATGGAATCTGGAAAAAAAAACTACGAGAAATTGTCTTAGATTTTACGAGAATTAAAACAGTTCCTAGGCATTATGGAATTGCAGAGATCACTGTTTCATACTTTATGGAAGCTACATGGAAAATTTCAGACGTACGTGAAGTTAGGAGAATTGATTCTGGACTTTGTGATCCATAAAGACAAAACTGTTCAAGACTTTATGGAAATGAAGATACCATAGTTCCAAACTTTACGAATACGGAGGAAAGAAAGCAGTTTCACAGAGGAAAAAAAAGCTTCACTTACGAAAACTAAAGAGAAAATACACCTTGTTCAACGAAAACGAACTTTAAACAGACTCACACAACCTGGAATCTACAGAGACAATAGTTCCAGATTTGACAGAAAAAATTAAAGTTTCACAGTTGGAGGAAAAAGTTTCACACTTCAGGAAAACTGAAGAGAAAATACTTCCTTGCTCCTGAATAATTAAGTATATGTAGTTCCACACAATCTGGAATCTTAAAAGGTAATAGTTCCAGACTTTATAGCAACTTATATTAGACCAGCCTTGTGCTGGCACGGGCTCTTGCTCTAAGGAAGCCTGTAAGCTGCAACCTGAGATAAATTCCAGTTTCAAATATGATGAAAACTAAAGAAAAAACAAAGTGCAATATCTTTTTAGATCCTAAGGGAATAAAAAAGTACATTACTAAACATTCCAAGCTGTAGTTAAACCAAAGACAATAACTGTTCCGCACTTAATGATCTCTAAGCAAAATGAGCGGGAGCACTAGCGGGGATACATGATAATGTTGACCGTGAAAAAAGCAGCAAACTTGTAAAATTTATCAAAATTTCCGAGTGAATATTAATCATTATTCAACTCTGATCAACGCCAATGAAAATATGAAATGACCAAATGAGAACGAATCCATCATGACTTGGCAGCATCGTAAACACCTTGACAGAGGTTTTCTACCATTAAACAGGTATCACTGTGTTGGGTGACTTATCTTGTATACATATTTTCATGCATGTGTACGCAATGTATGCACTGCTATCGAAAACAAGTAAAAGTTTCTTCGGCGCAATCGAGTTTTCCGTACAGGTGCTACTGCGTATAATCAAGGCCACCGAAAACTGATCTATCTTTCGGTGGTCTCGGTGTAATATTGTATGCGCCGAGGCCCATGAAACTTTAACCACGGCAACATGGTGGCCTATCCTATATCGCTGCCAGAAACACAATTATGGCTAACTTTAACATTAAATAAAATAAAAACTACTGAGGTTAGAGGGCTGCAATTTGGTATGTTTGATGATTGGAGGCTGGATGATCAACATACCAATTTGCAGCCCTCTAGCCTGGGTAGTTTTCAAGATCTGAGGGCGGACAGAAAAAGTGCGGACAGAATAGTGCGGACGGACAGACAAAGCCGGCACAATAATTTTTTTACAGAAAACTAAAAACCTTGATCGTGACGGGAAAGATAAAAACTCGGAGAAATGCATTACTTTTGATCCTCGAAATTCGTTCTCAGACTTTCCACTTAAGCTTGTTCAACACATGAACACTGTATCACATTTATAAAAGGGCATAACAGGTTTTTTTTTTCTTTTTAAGGAAGACCTAAAGAGAGTGGATATTGCAATAAAAATTACATACAGTAAGTGGAACTCCACACCTCGCCATACCGCTAGGTGTCAAGTTAAGACATTACTTCTTTGTTGAATATTAGTAAGCAAAATTAATTAAATTTACGTGCTTTTTCATCCACTTTATGGTATTTAAAACCACGTTCATTAAGTAACTGAAAATATAGAAAGGCCCAGCGCATTGTTAATTTACGGTTTGTTACCATATCAGCACATTTATTGAAAAAACTCCAACCAGTGGCAATGATGAGAGAGAGAGAGAGAGAGAGAGAGAGAGAGAGAGAGAGAGAGAGAGAGAGAGAGAGAGAGAGAGAGAGAGGACGAACTGTGATCTTTAGCCTCAAGACCGTTTTACATTGACCTCGAGCCAATCTTCAGTTAGGCCTGCTCGGAAGGGCATTAACGGTACACGAATTAGACGATGCGAAGATTACACACTTCTTGAACGTCACCCCGACGTATAAAAAAAAAATCGACCTTCGCTCGACTAATGTGCTCTCGGGCATGGTGCGTCCGTGTGTTTGTGCTTCCGCGGGGCACCCAAGTGAACTAGATATTGATCCAACTTCAAAAGGTGGCTCTAAGGACGTACGGAAATGAAATACGAAACCTCCAAAATCCACGGAGGCAAAATGGTCCACCCCCTTTCCTCATTTGGAAGGGAGATGGCTTTTTCCAACTCCGTTAGCATCCCTTCACAGATCAAAAGATACACCGCAAAGAACCTCTTTCCCTCGGAAATATTCAAAGGTCTCTGCTTCGTCACTCCCCATTATACCCAGAGCCCTTTCTTTTTTTTTTCTTCTTCTTCCTAAGAATTCTGACTCCGTTCCATTAGCATTCTATGGATAAGTTATTTGGGAGAAAATGGGCCCTGTCTTAAAAAGAAACTTGAAGTTTCTGTGGCGAATAACCAATGGTATTTCACAAAAATGTAATGACACTTATCATCACTTTTTTAAAGATGGTTAAAAAACTACTTTACGCAATAAAAAGATTTCCCTGTAAGAGGAGAGGCAGCAACTTCATTATAAACCCTAACACTATCTAGAGCACTTACTACTTAAAAGTCTTCTAAAGATTTCTTGGTATTTCTCGTGATCCTGCAACAACCGTATTTGGCATATATGATGCAACCTGCACCCGGAAATTCATACCTACGCAGACATTCCACGGTTCCTCCTTGCGCCATTTTAAACATACTGGTTTTACCGGAGTTTGGCAACTGACACACTTGACTAGAAACCAGCTTTCCACGGCGCCTAAGACCTACGAGCCGATTTCGTTGAACAGATTGACCCTAGAATGACTTTTTAACCTCGAAAGAGGGAACAGACCAAAAACTACCTGCAAACTTCCTTCGTGATGATGAACTTACAATTATCTTCCTCTTGGCATCTGACCTACAAAAATAAACGCTACTTAATGCGAAGCGTTACTACGTTTGTATACAAATGGGTTCTTCCTATTTCTTGCCTTGCCAGGTCCTGGAAGAGCCGGGGGTTACCTTCTAGGAAAGAGAGAGAGAGAGAGAGAGAGAGAGAGAGAGAGAGAGAGAGAGAGAGAGAGAGAGAGAGAGAGAGAGAGAGAGAGAAACCGGTACCCATTTGTAACGTCAACCAATAAAAACACATTCTCTCAAAAGGTCCTTGCCCGGGGGAATCCTTATTCGAGTTCTTCCTCTGAAATATTTTCGACCTTGATAAACGGGGTGAGTTTTGAACCGTTTACAACACCGATCTCTCATCAAGTTCATGAACCCATCTGATCTAGAAGTCTCGTTGAATTCGGGTTGTTTTCAACCTTCAGACTCAGGTAAGCTATAAATGAATTATATGTATCAGAGTTAACCCTAACGTTAATTACTTAGATAAAGGGGTCTGAAATCTTGAAACTTTTTTTCCTCGCTGAATGTCTCCAGGAGAACTTCTGCAGTTTCTGATCTTGTAATCTAGTTTTGAGATTTCTCAATCTGGTTTCCTTTTGTAGTCTTCAAACATTTTCATGTGAACGCCAAGGGAGGGAAGGGTTCTGAAAAGTTTCCGATCTCGAGCTCTGCACTAGAGACAAACGTTTCCACTTCGAAATCTTGTTTTGCAAAGTAATCACCTTAGAAAAAGTAAGATAACATTTGCATAATCGTCGTAACGATCATATCTGACGCTGAATCAATTTACATGAGTAAACGCACTGCTCTATCGTATTTTCTAGTAAAAAGTAAAAACAGTTCTATTAGTATAAGCACGAAACATAACAAAACTGCTATTTTTGATTGCATTATAAATTAGTTATGGTAATTGTTATAGGAATAGATTTACAATAAGCTTAACACACGCGCACACACTCGTTCACTCTCTCTCTCTCTCTCTCTCTCTCTCTCTCTCTCTCTCTCTCTCTCTCTCTCTCCACACACACACACACACTCACACACACACCCATGCTGTTCTTATTTCGTTCTAGGACACCAGAATCCTGCATAACTACAAAGTATCAACATTATCAAATACAATTTAAATATTCGAGGCTCTGTCTACTATTCCCAAGTGTTTTGGAAAAATGGTAAAAACAAACACTTACAGGTAACGCTAACATGAACATAAAATGGCTGAGCCCTTTGATTGGGGTGCACCATACGAAAACAATTTCGTTCATGTTCGTATTCTACACGGATAAAGGAAAAGGGGAAATCAAGAGAAATGTATACACACATGCTTATCCTTAGCCTACGCCTGTCAACAGGATGCTCTGAAATACAGGCTTTTCCAGTACAACGGTCCATAGATGCTGCTGCATGCTGTTTGAAGGAGCGTACCACATTCATTTCTAGATCATAGTCCATCAAGGCAGGGTAACCATGCAACAAAATCGAAGAGAGAGCAGTTACAAAGGGCATACTCGAGCAGTTGAGGGCACATTGTTAAAACTATGCAGTAAAAGGTAAGACGAGGTAATGCAATCCACAGGAGCATGGTAAAGAACCAAAAGGCCAGGTACTGTACAGGAGGTCTTTACAGTAGATATTCTCGTTGATATCTATCGGTGGTTGGTTTGCGGGGATGTGATGCAGCGACAGGAATGACTGGAGGATGTGTGAAGAGAGCTAAGACCAGGAGGTGGTAGCGGGAAGAAATGGCTTCTCAGTCTGAGTGTGTGTGTGTATGGAGTAGTACTTCTACCACCTCGTCATCATTAGCCATTAAAGAACGTCGGGGTTCCCCCATGCACACCTGCTTTTAGGACTAAGGTTACCTGCTTGACCTTGCGGTGGACGCTCGCGCTCTTGGCTGGCTGCGCGAACCTCGGGTCCCCTTCGGGGGAAGGTGTAGGGGTCATATCTCGACGGGAGCTCGCGTACTCGAGGGGCCATTGGATGATGGTGAGGAGGAGGAGGAGGAGGATGATGCAAGTTACCTGCTGGTGCCTCGTTGCCCGTCTGCGGATGGTGGTAGAGGGCGCGACGGAGATGCATGGCCTCGTCCATCATCATCTCCTCGGGAAGCTTATAGTGCTGGTATGCCGAGTAATAATTGGCATCGTACCCTTCGGGGTACATCTGGTACTGGGACCTCATCATGCTGTCTTGGTCAAACAAAAGGGCAGTGTCCTTTGCTCCTTGGCGGGTGTCCAGAGCGTCATATTCAGTCAAGGACGGGTTGTAGTTGGGATGGGGGTAGGGCGGAGGATTGTTAGGCAAGGAATGGTGGTCTGGGGGGGCATGCGGCTCAGAAGCAAGGCTCTTGGGACCGTCTGCAGCAGAGGTGTTATGGATGGTGGAAGGATGGCCTGGAAGGAGGGAAGATGAACCTTGGTGGGACATTTTGAGCAAACTGGTATTTTCACCGGCGTTAGATGAAGATGAGGATGAAGGGAATAATGATGATGATGTTGGTGAAGATGGCAACGATGCCAAGGGTGACATCAAATTGACATCCTCGGGAGAAGAGGGCATTGTGTTATCATTGGCACGAAGGGCCCCAGAGGAGGTCATATGAAATCCTTCAGGAGGTCCGCGAAGGACTCCCTCGCTATAGCTACTCTCCATCATCAGGTTGGGGTCCCTCGGTCCGGACTGAGCGAACGCCTTGGTTAGGCCTTTCTCCGGAGCCCCCGCCCCGATCAGCCCGCCCTCGCTTGAGAGGAAGCTGACGTCATCATCGTGTTGGGGAAGGGCAGACAAGGGCTCTCTGAAGGAGACGCCCCCAAGAGCCTTTCGGGCACTATCAAATCTAACGAGGCTGCGCGAATCGGAATCAGTGCTGTCGACTGTTATGGCACTACCTTGATGCGTCGTGTTGCTGTCTTCCGCCTGAGCAGAGACCACATGCTCCTGCGCCTGCGCCGCCGCCGCCGCCGCCGGAGGCTGTGTGAGGATATCGTTCGTGGAAGTTGGGCCATCTCCGTCCTGATCTAGGGGCGGCAGGATCCGACCAGCGGAGGCCCCGGGTCCTAGGACGTCTGACACTTGGCTTCCGTTGGTTGATCGGCCTCCAGGTACTGAAGGAGGGAAAGGCAGGGATTAGTACACAAATGACAAACAAGTGAAATAAATGATAATTTGATTATGGGGCAAATACCATGGAACATGTTTTCTTACGTGACTATAATGGTGTCATTAAAAATCACGCGAGAGAGATTTTGTCGTTGCCGACACATATCAAAATACAGAAACACTAAGAAACCTAAATACAAGAAGCCACGATAATAAAAAGACTAAAAACACAAAATGTTTACCGAATCACAAGAGAAAGATTAACACTGGAGATACGAAAGACCAGAACTGCGTTTAGGAGGAAAAATGAACAGAGGAAAATAACGAAGAGGAATCAGGATGGAACTACCAATGAAAAACTGCCGAGAGGATGTTGTATCCAGGAAAGCACACCTGCAAACACTTAATATTGTGAGGAAAAAGAAAGCTGAGAGGCGAGATGAAAGAGGAAGGATTCCAATGAGATGAACTGGCGATTGCAGAACTAAATTAGTTCTAGGCCCTGCATCGCAGCAAATTACTGGGGATCACGAGGATGATGGCAATCTGCAAAGAAATTACTGTTTCTAAGCTAACGTGGGAAAAAACAAAACTGATTACGAAAGATCTGGAATAGTTCACTCAAAAATGTTTTGAGCTCACCTAATATACAACCTTGCTGCGCTCGCACAAACTTTTTTCTTTTTTCTGAACTTCTAATGTCTAAAATACTTGAAATTAGATATAACGGCACAGCTAAATAATTTATGACAGGTTTATTAAAAAATGTGAAAAAAAAATGACCAGTAATGAGGTCAACTTCAACTCTAAACCTAATATCCGTAATGTTACGATCATCTACGAAGTTGGACTATCAGACTTCGCGAAAAGAGAGCAGTAATGTGGGCTTTCAATATTAGGCTAGAGAGGATGCGGGCTCATAAAGATATCATAAATATTCCAAATACAGGTATGACTCATGGCTTCTCACCTTGTTGCCCACTCTGCTCTGGTTTATCATTTGAGACAATGTCACGCGAGTGCATTTTCGAATATATTTTAGCACTGACTGATGGATTGAAAAAAATTTGGGATTGCAATTGCTAAGGCCACTGAAGCTGAAATTTTCTATTCTTTTAAAAATCTTCTTGTTACTACCTACAGAAAATTCACAATATTCAAGACAAGAATATACACACTCAGCAGACCAGCTTCTGCCTTGCCATTATTGACTGAATATGGTCAAAGGAAAGTACCTTTAGCATTGTGTGTTTAAGAAGTCCTCCTCATATAATAAAAAAATAACTCAAAAGCTGTCGAGTTGATTCTCACTGCATATATTAGCCAACCTATATTTTCCATTTGTATCTACTAACAACAAGCGACCCTCAGGTACTCTCGAGTCATCCGATTACATAAAACTTCTACAAAATTTCTGAGTAACAGTTTTTGTTATAAGTTGATACATAATTAATGCTGCCCTTATTCATTAAGCACAAACACGCAGGACTCCTGTGTTTGCTGCATTGGGCAAGGTTTGGCGACAACCTGTTAAGAGATGCCTGAATACGTACTCAAGGGACACCGCCCTTAGGTGCTGTTCTCTGCCCTCGGTTAATTGGGAGAAACTTGAAGCCACGGTTCCAGATTGAAGCCACCAGTTTTTGAGAAGTTAGAAATTTTCAAATGCAAATTTAAAATGATGTTCATATTAGACACCATCAAAGTAAACTTCTATCAAGGAAAAAAGGAAGTGTAATTAATCAGTAACAAACCTTTTGGACACTGCAGTACTACGTCATTCGAAGCATTATTTTTAAAATATCCCATTCAACTTACAATTCACTGATAAGCATTCTCTTTTATAAAAGCCAAGAAGTGAGTTTCCCATAACACCGCAGCTCGAAAACCTAAACCATTTATCTTGTTAACGCCGCACATGGATAATCCTAAAATTTGCAAACAGGGTTAAAAGAATATTAATCAAACACGATGAATACATCATAAAATAATGATTCAAGCACTCTCACTGCCAAAGACTTTTGTTTTGTTTTCAGTTTTCGGCCTCATTGGGAATATTCAGATATTTCACGTTGACTACCAAAACAAAATTTTCGCTGATCCTCATGAGTGTCTGTCTGTCTGTCTGTCTGTCTGTCTGTCTGTCTGTCTGTCTGTCTGTCTGTCTGTCTGTCTGTCTGTCTGTCTGTCTGTCTGTCTCCCTCGCTCTCTGCAAGCACAACCACAACATACGAGCCCATGCACTTGCAAATCTTACACAATGAATTATATCCTGTGATGGCCTGCGCATGTGCGTGTTTACAAATGAGAGAGAGAGAGAGAGAGAGAGAGAGAGAGAGAGAGAGAGAGAGAGAGAGAGAGAGAGAATTCAGACAAAACACGGTAGCGTTCATCAGACTATACTATATATCTACTGCACACTCGAAAGTTATTTCGCGTCCCGACTCTGAGTTTTAGAAAGAAGCCGTGCAACAAGGTTTCATAAACTACAGCTCGTTTTCCTCCTACACAGCGCAAGCAGAGTAATAATGCCTAATAACGCTATTATTCATCTTTTTTCTCTTCACTCCACCTACTTTAGACATGCAATCCTTGTCTTTCCTTTTGCGAACAGCGTTTGTTGTTAAAAATGATGGATGTTTGCCTTCGATAAGAACGAGAAATAAAGTCTAATACAAGTGTCAGAAAGTATAAGAAAGTCTAATACATGTATGAGAAAGTATAAGAAATAAAATGTGACACAATAACGCAAATTAAGAAATGAAATGTGACATAACGCAAATTAAGAAATGAAGTCTTACACAATAACATGGTATAAGAAATGAAATTCACACAATAACGCATAATAAGAAATGAAGACTTACACAATGACGCAGTATAAGAAATGAAACTTCACACGACGTAGAATAAGACTTCAGAAGTCTGACAAAATAACGCTAGTTAGTCTAAGCCGTAAAATGAAAACTCATATAATGCAGAAAACGGCAGATGCCAGGTAGAGCATTTGATAGTTTGGGAGAAATCATGTTAAAAAATACGCCATCTCTTAGCTAATAATGCAGAAATCCTACGTCTCATTAAATCTAATTTGCAGTGAAACGTAGTTCCGTTAATTAATTTTGACCCCCAAAAAACAATAATAAAAATAAACAAGTAAAAAATGCGCCGAGGTTTCTTCGGCGCAATCGAGTTTTCTGTACAGCTGCTACAGCGTATAATCAAGGCCACCGAAAACAAATCTATCCTTCGGTGGTCTCGGTACAATGCTGTCTGAGCCACGGCTCGGTGGTGGCCTATCCTATATCGTTGCCAGAAGCACGATTATGTCTAACTTTAACCTTATATAAAATCAAAACTACTGAGGCTAGAGGGCTGCAATTTGGTATGTTTGATGATTGGAGGGTGGATGATCAACACAATAATTTGCAGCCCTCTTGCCTCGGTAGTTTTTAAGATCTGAGGGCGGACAGAAAAAAGTGAAGGCGGACAGAAAAAAGTGAGGACGGACAGACAAAGTCGGCACAATAGTTTTCTTTTCAGAAAACTAGAAACTGCTGTCTTGTAATGAATTTTGAAGAAATAAAACGCAGTCTCAACATATTACAGAAGTAAACATATTTTTCCTAATCTTGAAAAGAAGCCAGTGTCATCATTCATATATTTACAGTAATGAACGCCATATTTTTTACTAATTTAATTAATATATCACCTGACTAATATTTCTAAAAAATTACGTTTCTTGAGCAATTTTGTTGAAAGCTTAGCATCTTTTCCATGAAAACTTTTCTCATTTTGTAGATAAAATCTCTTCGCTAACTTTGTCGTTTAACCAATTTTGGAGAGGAAACGGTTATGTAACCTTGTAAGTTCTCAACTAATTTTGAGAAAAAAAAAAATCTCTACTAGTTGTCTAAAAAAAAAAAAAAATTGAAAAACAGAAAAAGCCCCTATCTAGTTTTACAGCTTTTTGACAAAAGCTACTGAAAAACGTTGCCGTCTCGAGTATTTTTGCAGAAAAACACACATAGTTATATCGATTCTTGACCAAGTTTGCAGAATAACAGCTGTCTCTCAACTAATCATACTTCTTGACTAATTTTGCAGAAAACTAATGTCTGTTGACTAATTCTGCAAAAATGTGGGGGTCTCATGACTTCGAGTAAATTTGCCAAAATAATTTCTAATCTTGCAACTAATAGCAACGCCCCGTCACTAGATTGGCATCCAAAAATAAGTAGAGCCCTCTTAAGTATTTCTTCTTTACTCAAAGCGACCATCTGAACACGGAACTGATTCCTTGCCGCGAAAATTCACTCGATTCTGGCAACTCTACGAGTCTCGTCCTCATTCCGCTGCAAATTTAAGCACTTGCAATGTGTAATAAAGAGAGAGTCGTAAAAAATAGGCTATGTATGGTCATGCGTACTCGTACTTCCGTTAACTGGCACAATTCACAATGCATGAGAGCAACTCTCTCTCTCTCTCTCTCTCTCTCTCTCTCCATTAATACACCCACGCAGCCTCTCTTTTCTCACCTCATTAATGTATGCAGTATTCTCTCTCCCACCTCTCTCACCCTACCCACGCACAGCAAAAGCTCTCTCTCTCTCTCTCTCTCTCTCTCTCTCTCTCTCTCTCTCAACACAATACGCCCACGCGTCCGTGAATAAAGCGTATACAGTTATTCATAATGAATGAATAGTCAAACAATTAACGACAGCACAAACAATATGTCTGTCAACTTGAAAAACGACACGAACATGCTTCCACAGTAATGTAGGTAAAAATAATTAAGAGGTAAAAAATGGATTTTTGACAACGTTATGCAAATTGCCAGGGGAGAAAACCCAGGAATTTGCTCAGAATTTGCGCAAATGGAAAAACGAAAAATTGAACGAAAGTTTTTTATAACCTTGAACCTCCATAGCCTGTTTCCAGAGAGAGAGAGAGAGAGAGAGAGAGAGAGAGAGAGAGAGAGAGAGAGAGATAGAGAGAGTGTTTCACCCCTGTTGTGTTGAGGAATGCCTTGCTGAGAGCAACCTCCCTTTTAATTATCATATGGTGGTTCATATTTCAGCACAGCACTTTCTCTCTCTCTCTCTCTCTCTCTCTCTCTCTCTCTCTCTCTATAGAAAGACAAAAAATGGTAAAATGGGTAATAACGAATGAGCCCAGATTGTTCCCTCTTCGTAAGGGCTCCAACTCGAGATGTCTCGAAAGTGTGGCAAGCGAGCCACATGCTTTACATCCAAAATTAACCGATTGATTTTTGAGAGAGAGAGAGAGAGAGAGAGAGAGAGAGAGAGAGAGAGAGAGAGAGAGAGAGAGAGAGAGAGAGAGAGAGAGAGGGGGAGGGAAAAATTCTTCTTCGACCTACCGATAACACCTAACGAGCTCTGAAAAAGCTGGACATGGAGACGAAGGCGATAACGTTATCTGGAACAGGATATGAAAATCCGGATGGGCGGAGAAGTTTATACAACGCGTCCGCTGCACGAATTAGGGCTAACATGAATATAAATTGGCCCTTTCACTATCACACAGACACATACATACATTACATATATATATATATATATATATATATATATATATATATATATATATATATATATATATATATATATATATATATATATATATATATATATATATAGGGATAGGAATATAGAATTTAGACCAAAGGCCAAGCGCTGGATCCTATGAGGTCATTCAACGCTGAAAGGGAAACTAACAGTAAGAAATATGAAAGGTGTAACAGGAGGCAAACCTCGTAGTTGCACTGTGAGACAATTATTAGAGAGGGTGCAAAAGTCATATGGAAGATAGACATTATGAATGGAGGTACAGTAAAAGGAATGAGAGGTTGCGATTAGGGGACGAAGGGACGCTGCGAAGAACCTAAAATAGTGCCTACAGTGCACCATGTGAGGTGTACTGACGGCACTACCCTCCTACAGGGTTATATATATATATATATATATATATATATATATATATATATATATATATATATATATATATATATATATATTCCTTTACCAGGTACCTAATTCACAGTTTAGGCCAGCTCTGGCTAATGGTTTTAACAAACATGGAGCCTATACTGCTCGGTCGTTTTTTGGTAAGAGACCTCCTCTTTCTGTTTTTTCCATTACCTTCCGTTACTTCTTTCTAACGAACGCCATATTCTCTGGAAGCTTGAATTTCAAGTCAACGGCCCCTGTGGGCTTGTTCCATATGGAAAGGGTTCATGCTATAAACAATAATAATAACAACGGAGCCGATTTCCGGTCTTCCCAATGGTAAGGAAAGCATAACAAACGCTCACATACATGCTTACTGTATATGCACACACACACACACACACATATATATTACAATATAATATACACTTACACACAAAGCGTGTATACGAGAACAAGCGCGTATTCATGCCTAAGATGGTACGGCTTCAAATACTGACAGTAATCACTGTCACTCTTGCTCTCATCCATCAAGTGCTGGATCAGTGATGAATGACGAACTCACAGCGCAAGACTTCCAGTCTCAGGGCTGCTTCAGAAGTCTTGACTGAACGTTCACCAGAATCCATTTGTGGTAATTCCTTTTTGTCTGCTTTACTGATATGACGTGACTCTAACGTCATTACAACCGTTTGTTTGTGGTTCCTAACGACGGTTCTCTTTCTTGCGCAGAAAACTGAATGGGAATCTTAAAACTTCAGCACTTCAGAATATATTGTTAAATTTCAACAAGTGGCCATTGCATGCTGCACTTACAAACCATTCATCTCAGGATGAGCGATCACTGCATGCTCAATGATTATAACATAACGATGCAGAATCGTAACGGGCTGTAATGATATTTGCTGATGATGACGATGAACAAACAATAATTACCCTCTGTAATCACATATCACTATTCATGAAAGTGAAGTGAAATAGTCATCAAATATTGCAATCACACGTCACTCACCATCATATGACAAGAGATGGCCATCCAGTGGTATATGTCACTGATGACATCAATGAGAAATGATCAATGCATTTAGCAATTATATGGCATTGCTCATAACGGGGAAGAGAAGTGGTTTTATGCAATTTGCATTTATATTTCACTGATCATAGTGACGACGAGAAATGACCAATGCATGGTACGTTCAAACAATGGCGAAGAGAAATGGTCACAGTACTTGCAATTACAAGTAATCATTAGGTAAAGAAATATATCACTGGATTGCATGTTGAAATCCTATGACCCTGACATGATGAAGAGATATTTTCAATGTATGATGCAATCACTGCGCTATGATTACTGTATTTTTATCAATGTCACCGGCAGGTCACTGCAGTTGGAATCAATCAATGACCTGCAGGACACCAGGTAACCAAGGTGCCATTCGGCCACTGGTGCTTCTGTCATGTCAATAGAAACTGATGGACCGAATGATACCTTCAAAAACACACCCGGAAATAACTCTGTTCGCTAACAGGCAACGTTGGACGCTGTTCGAAGTTTTCCAAAGACTTCACAGGTGTCATTATTCGTTGGTGAACCAGTTAGGCTGTGCTATATTGTCCAATACAGAACAATGTTGATAGACCATAAGAGTAACGATGGCCACATTGTATCCAAAACACGACAATGTTGACAGAGGAAGGTAGTACGATCAGTGCTAATCCACCCAATACAAAATTACTGAGTGACAAAATTAGTTACTCCAAAACTACTCTCCTCAAAATTGGCTCCAAATTACAGACGATGCTGCTCAATCACAGGTTAATGTGATTTAGTGAGGAAACTTCGGCAGTGTCTGAACCGGACTGATTGCCTGTCGGAAAATTTGTGCAGCGTCACAATTCTCTAATAAGAGAGATAGCGGTTTGCGTCGAGTTTGCTTTTATTTTTTTAGAGCAATACCGGAAGCGGTTTGGCCACCTGCAGAAGAGCCCCTGCAGGCATCAGTATCATCATTCTTCATTGATGAGGCAATTCGCCTTCTATTTGCGATAGGCGGTTGTTCTTGCAAGTATATTAAGGACGGCTAATGATTAGATTAAGCCTGCTGTGGACCTTTGAACTCTATCAAACCAATAAAGGCCAGAACCAGGATATTATTAAGAGTTATTTGCTGACCAACACTGAAACAACCGACGATACTAATTCAGCAAAAATACATCGTCTTGTTTTTCTGTGGACCTCTTCCTTTCCTTCATATTAAGTATACCTTAGTTTAACCAGACCACTGAGCTGATTAACCGCTCTCCTAGGGCTGGCCCGAAGGACTAGATTTATTTTACGTGGCTAAGAACCAATTGGTTACCTAGCAACGGAACCTACAGCTTACTGTGGAATCCGAACCACATTATGATGAGAAATGAATTTCTATCACCATAAATAAATTCCTCTAATTCTTCATTGGCCGGTCGGGGAATCGAACGCTGGGCCAGCAGCGTGCTAGCTGAAAACTATACCCCCCCACAACGAGGAACTAAAATACTAGGAACGTTTTACAATGGGCGCTCAAGCTCAATCCTCGGTTAAACTCATTCTGCTGACAGAGGAGAGAGAGAGAGAGAGAGAGAGAGAGAGAGAGAGAGAGAGAGAGAGATTCCTTGAATCAAGTTAGAAGAAGAGTTAGGAACCTTCTTTCTTTGCAGTATTACACTATAAATACTTACACATATATACAGTATATACAAATACAAGATTTGTATTAAGCCTACCTCGCTTCTCACTACGCAGAAGGCATCAGTTTCACAAGGCTTTATTCTATGACGGAAAGAGGTAAATGTTACTTTTGTTATATAACATTTTTTTTATCGGACTTTCCACAACGTGGAAAAAATGAATCGATTAATCAATAAATTAATCGGACTAAAGTGGAAAATTATTATACTGCCATTCGATTCGGTCTCTCGAATGAAAAAAATATATATCAAATTTTCAGGAATTGACATAAACGGGTCTCAGTCAGTCCAACCAAGGTAAGCATTGTCGAGATTCAATGTACGGTCTCTATCTCTCTCTACAAACACACGTTTTATATGTGTATATATACTGTATATGAACATCTATACATACACATATACACACATATATATACATATATATATACTTAAGTGTATGTACGCGTGTATGTATGTGCTCACTTTCCCCAGAATGTTTGTTTTACTTCATATTAACATCAATCGTAAATCTACAAAAACAGACGCAAAATATGCACAATTCCCCAACTACATCAACTGCAAGAACAATGGCTTTAACTTGAGAGGATCAAAGATTTCAAGACCAGAGACAGGAAACTTATCATAACACGTGGCTTTTGGATTCAATAAATGAGAATTAGCAGAAAGAGGGAAATCCACAAGTGATTTAATTTCCATTGCCAAATTTGGCTCTATACAACTTTTGCTTGAGTAGGATTTCCTGCGAGTTATCAGTACAGCACCCAAATGACATTCGGGTCCTGGCCGAGACAGATGCACTTATTCTCTTTGGGTGCAAGTTGTTTTTCAGGTAGAATGAATGAGATATGAATGGGCATTCGTGGCTTATCAAATACGAACGTACGCATATTTACATAAAGCTCACCATACGCACTATATCAGAAACAAGGTCAGGTTTCCTGAAAACCTCCATTGTGTCTCTTGAATCGGATAGTTTACCATGTACCTGGTAGTCAGCTGACTGTGTTGGGTCGTAGCCAGGGAGGAGAACAGGACTGGGCTAGCAGCCTCATCTCCAAATAACTGCTGGAAACCGGAAGATTAACATTCTCTAAGGGGTATTACTCACATTTTTATCTATTTATTAACCTATTTATTTTTTCTTTTTTAGTGAGTGGGATCTCTTCTTTCTGCCTTTCCCTTTGCAGCCTCTTATTTCTTCCTAATGAACACCATATTCTTTGGAAGCCTGAATTTTAAGTCAATGGCCCTTGTGGGCTTGTTCCATATGAATCGGGTTCATCCGCTGAATAATAATAATAATAATAGGCTTATGTGTGTGAACTAATATACATAAACGATGATAATTTTGGCTATTGGTATTTCAACGCAGCAAAACGCAATGCTGAACAAAACACTGAGAACCATGACTAAATCACAATATCGAACTTCCTGATTAAATGAAGAACATTATAAAGGCGTAACCCCACTACAAAAGATGCCGTCAAAATCTTTAGGCACTTACGAGGAAAGATCTCGCAGCAAATCAACTTCAACCAATGCAAACAATTAATTTTAAGGCTAAGTAAACGATATTTAGGAATTTTTTAGGTGACATGTACTCTGTCAGTTTTGCATGTTCCAAAACCTTTTCTCTACGGGGTCTATTCACAGGTTTTAAACTATTTCTAAGTACAACTTAAAACCATTGAGCTACAGATCCCATCACATAGAACTTCAAGTATTTTAGAGAGAGAGAGAGAGAGAGAGAGAGAGAGAGAGAGAGAGAGAGAGAGAGAGAGAGAGAGAGAGAGAGAGAGAGAACTTGCTCATATTAAGTTTTTCCATTCAGATTTGACATTTTACCTGAATAGAGGCTCCCCTACTCTCGGGGAGAGTAACTAAACTATCTCGTCGAGGCCTTCTCCTACGTGGATTAGACATTATCCGATTATCCGTAGCAGTGTTTCAAAAGTAATTAGATCTGACCTAACTTTAGAATAGGACACCAGGCGCCAAAACAAGTTAGAATTGCTCTCTGTATTGGGTTAAGTTAGATGACCGGTGCCATCGTATCTCAGCCGCACAGAGAGAGAGAGAGAGAGAGAGAGAGAGAGAGAGAGAGAGAGAGAGAGAGAGAGAGAGAGAGAGAGAGAGTGTCTGATAGTTACCCCATTTCCTGAAAAATCAAATGGCTCTATGGTAAACACAAGAGAGGTCTAGCGCCACTCGAGAGAGAGAGAGAGAGAGAGAGAGAGAGAGAGAGAGAGA
Organism: Macrobrachium rosenbergii; assembly: GCF_040412425.1. Lineage (NCBI taxonomy): Eukaryota > Metazoa > Arthropoda > Malacostraca > Decapoda > Palaemonidae > Macrobrachium > Macrobrachium rosenbergii. Next base: position 18,410,192 of record NC_089741.1, on the reverse strand, counting down.
GAGAGAGAGAGAGAGAGAGAGAGAGAGAGAGTTTAATAATTACCCCATTTCCTGAAAAATCAATTTGTCACAAGAAACTTCTAGCTAGCGCCACACACACGAGAGAGAGAGAGAGAGAGAGAGAGAGAGAGAGAGAGAGAGAGAGAGAGAGAGAGAGAGAGAGAGGCTAAAACGAACTGCTTAACGGATAATTACCAGAGTAATGTGTTGCCGCTGGATCGTTAATAAAGATCGACCGTAATACATTGCCTAACCGGTTGCGTGCGAGGCAAACTCGTTAAAGCTTGCACTAACACCGTTTGTACGTGCCGAGACGTCCGTGCTGAAGCGCGCACGGACCGGAGTGGCCCGTTAGGGTCCGTACCTTGCGTGAACTAGGCAAGTTAACTAGGCAAGTTATCTTTCGTGTAAAGCGTGTTACCGGAACCGAATTTTTTATGTAGGTTACTGTATGAGGTCACTTCAGAGCCTAAAGCAATAATTTTGTTTTAAAGTATATTTCAGTTTTTTTTAGTTATTTATTTTGTAGTTTATAGCTCTGTACCGGAAGTGTATTTTATACAAATCACTGGAATACGTCACCTTGGCCGGTTTAGTCCACGACTTCCGTTTTCGCTATTTCATCCTTGTTCTGTTTTCCGCATTTTATTATGTAATTCATCGGTTCCCTGCAGGAACTGTTATTCGACACAGGTTCCTGTAAGTCGTCATTTCTCGGACAAACCATCAAACCTCAGTTCGTTTTCTTTATTTTTATGCTTTATTTCTAATCGTCGAAACTGTTCAAATATTTAATAATAATAATAATAATAATAATAATAATAATAATAATAATAATAATAATAATAATAATTATTATTATTATTATTATTATTATTATTGGTAGCAGCATCAGCAGCAGTAGTAGTAGTAGTAGTAGTAGTAGTAGTAGTAGTAGTAGTAGTAGTAGTAGTCCCATATCATTAAAAACGACGATACCAAAACGGCGGGTCGAGACGGTAAGTCCCGACCCTAGGGACGTTACGGACAGTCCCAAGGTTCTCGTGCTTCAAAGTAAAGTATCGTCAATCGGCATACTTGTGATGAGGTCAGTGGTAAGAGAGGCTGGTCCCGGGCTGGACGACAGTAAATCACGAAACGAAGAGTTTATCATAAGTAGATTATAAGTGTTACAAAGTCTAAATTAATAGCTAACCATTGCGTTTCACACAATTATTATTATTATTATTATTACTAAGCATATACTCTCTTATAAGAAACCGGAAGGCAATGAACATGGTACAACTAAATCTACTTCATAGATTTTGGTAATAGTAACGCTAGATAATTCGCAACAATCAAAAGAAGAAAATATTAACGGTAATAAAGGAAAGGAGTGGAAATTGGCACGTGGGCAATAAATGCCAATGATTATCATTAAAGCAATACTATTGATCTTCTCTCACTTTCTCAATAATCTTTAACTTACAACTGAGAGAGTAAAGCCCAATTGCACTCCTGAGATAATTTTATCTATTTACAAAAAAAAAAAAAACTACAATATATAAAACTGAAAAAAAAACGTTCCATGTTCTGAAAACAATTGATCCAATTTTCGGCCCAACCGACCCTCTAGTATCCTTTTCGCAAATAAAGGAATGCGTTTGAGCGGCAGAGAGAGAGAGAGAGAGAGAGAGAGAGAGAGAGAGAGAGAGAGAGAGAGAGAGAGAGAGAGAGAGAGAGAGAGGCCTAAAATATAAATCCCAATCCTCATGATGGTGAATCAACAGAATCCCAAGACTACTTCACCTTGAAAAAATCAAGACAGTAACACTAATTACTGAGAAACAGCATAATGGTTAATATCGACTGAAATAGAGGAGAGTTACAAGTGTGTTAAAAAAAACATTTAAGAATATAGAAACTAGGCCAAAGGCCAAGTCCTGGGACCTATGAGGTCATTCAGCTCTGAAAGGGAAATTGACAGTTGGAAGGTCTGAAAGGTGCAACCTCGCAGTTGCTCTATGAGACAATTGTTAGGAGAGGGTGGATAGCAAGATGGAAGAAAGAGAATATGAATGGAGGTAGAGTAAAAAGAATGAAAGGGGTTGTCGCTAGGGTTCGAAAGTACCCTGCGAAGAACCTAAGTGATGCCTACAGCGCACCGTGCGAGGTGCACTGACGGCACTAACCCCCTACGGAAAAAGTCTATTTAAGCAATTTTTTATCGTCAACATGAACAATCTTTGCAGTGTCAACCATAAGCAAACGTAACATTGTCAACTTAAGAGTAAACCAAATATTCCTAACAACTTGAGCAAAACCATTTTGATCTATTTTAGAGTTGTTAACTTTAAGTTTAGCAGTATTACCGGCAACTTCTTCAATCTCACCAGTATCAACTGGGTGACCAGTATAATGTCACGCTGATTGATTGTTTCATTATGGCTACTGAAACTGGCCTCACAAATCTAGGTTACAGACGCCGTAATAAATTAACATAGGAAACTAAAAAAAAAAAAAAAAATTTAATAGGAGTTTCATATGAGAAATATCTAAAAATATAGATAACTAACTAAATATATATATATATATATATATATATATATATATATATATATATATATATATATTCATACCTATTCATATATACTGTACTATCCATACATGCACACCTGCTGTACATGTCCAGTAATGTCACCCTGAGCGACCCTAGTTAAGCTTTCCCCAAATTGAGTGACTACCTATCGACTTTCCGAGATTTGGAGAAGGAGGTCACCCTCCAACAACCCTCAAGTCACTCACCGAGGACGGGTGGCTGAGGTCCAGTCAGGTCTGGCTGGTAGACGAGGTAGTGGAGTAGTATGTAGACGACAAACGCCGCTGGCAGGAAGGACAGCCATCTTTTGACCTGGAGCCAACCCATGTGGAATCTGGAAAGAATGGAAGGAAAATAATAATAATAATAATAATAATAATAATAATAATAATAATAATAATAATAATAATAATAATAATAATAATAATAATAAGTCTGCACTTCTGGAACTAGAGAGCTAAAAACTATTCTTGAATGCAAATTTTGCAGATTGTTCTGAAGAGAGCAACTTTTGGTTCTCAAATCTTTTGGGATGAAGTTGCTCCCGCCATACAGATTTCCATCCTAACTGCGACCCATCACAGTTGACCAAATGTAAATATTAAATTCAATCATATTGAAGAGCAGTCTATAAGAGTACAGGATTTTTCAGATATATATATATATAATATATATATATATATATATATATATATATATATATATATATATATATATATATATATATAATATATATATTTATACATACACAGTATATATATACATATATACATATGTTATATATATATATATATATATATATATATATATATATATATATATATATATATTTCATATATATACATACATATATATATACATATACATATATATATATATATATATATATATATATATTATATACAAATCTATATATTATAATATGAGTGTAGATAGATACGTATGTATTTACATAAGCCATCCATCCCTCTCTTTTCTATAGAGCAGAAATGCCCAAACAGTATTACTTCCTACATACATACAGCAAATACAGCTACTTCCCTTCGGAAAAACAAGGCGCGCACTTCAATTTTAGATTTATAATCCAGCTATGTTGCGAACACCTCATCCGAAATGTGTGCCTTTAAAGCGCACCTACCTTGTCTATAAAATTCAGAACAGGCTGCGGTTCCATTAAATTCTTGCATTCTATATTAAACCCTTGCTCAGGTCAGATGAAATCTTCCCATTTCAACCGTTAAATTATTTTCCAGTCTTGCAATAATACACTATATTGTCCATAAAAAAAGGTAAAAAATGCGCCCAAGTTTCTTCGCGCAATCGAGTTTTCTGTACATCGTATAATCAAGGCCACCGAAAATAGATCTTTCGGTGACCTTGGTATAATGTTGTATGAGCCGCGGCCCCTGAAACTTTAACCACGGCTTGGTGGTGGCCTGGTCTATATCGTTGCCAGACACACGGTTATGGCTAAACCTTAAATAAAATAAAAACTACTGAGGCTAGAGGGCTGCAATTTGGTGTGTTTGATGATTGGAGGGTGGATGATCAACATACCAATTTGCAGCCCTCTAGCCTCAGTAGTTTTTAAAATCTAAGGCGGACAGAAAAAGAGTGGAGAGAAGAAAGTGCGGACGGGCAGACAAAGCCAGCACAATAGTTTTCTTTTCAGAAAACCAAAAGTCCCTGCAAAGGCCACAGAAAACCTTTCCAATTCCAGCGAAGCGCAATAAAACTACAAAAACCAAACATGCTATTCATATAAAAAAAAAATTTTCGAACACAATTCCCTTTACTTTCCAGAAAACTACAATTGCAAAGTCCTCCAGACATCTTATTCGTTATGAGCTAATTTCAATTTTAAGTTCCTAATGCCTGGACAAGATAAGATTACTTCAGCTCTGCACTGAGATCGCGAATAACGCTGGAAGAGATGGCAATATTCTGCTCTCGCTCAGAATTCCCTCATCAAATTTTGGACGAGAAATCTTGACTCCCTCAAATTAATTCTCACTTTACTTTGAACAGCACATTTTATCCTTCATTAAGATTAATTTCCAGAAATGGAACTTCGCTGGTTCGTTAAAAATCATTTCCATTTTACTCTGATGAGCGGATTTTCCTTTTCAAGACCGAAATGACTTTTTCCATCATCGCATTTTCAAATCTTTAGAACTGGCAGCTCCAGAAAACAACCCGGTGTACATTCAAGGGAGCCTAAGTGCCGTAAGTGTAGATCATACCTTTGCGGTCACCCATTCAAGAAATGACTCGACCCAACGTCTCTCAACTTCCCTGATTTGACGAATAGCGGTGTAGCAAATGTGTAAGCGCCAGTAAAACCATAAATATCTAAGCATTGCTCTTACGAAGGTCAATATCAACGAATTACTACTTTTGAGTTGCAAGTTATTTTATTTTAGTCAAGACACATAATTCCATTCTCTTCGAGATTAATTAATTCTCAGCTTAACTGTCCTTCGGTTAATTGAATTCTTGAGAAGAATAAAAAAAAAACTGCATATCACTTCCGAATGCCAGTTCACTACGTCAACAAATGTATTTGCCTACTTGTTCATCTTTAATTGTTACTTCTGCTTATTATCTTACTGTTACATCTACTTGACCATACTTTACTTGGTTCGTCTTTTGATTGCTTTTTCGTACACTGGCAGATTCCGAGAAAGCTAATTACTGCCTGATCATGAGGTTTAGGCCTTAAGGCCAAGCGCTGGAACCTATCAGGTTTATTCTGAAAGCTAGTCATAACAATAAACCAGAAAGAGAAAAAAAATGACAACAACATAAACAACAGAATATAAATTTCCAGCTTTGCAATTTTCAGTTTCAATTCCACACCTCCGCAGGCCATAACTTTGTAATTGCGCCAACCACAAATATACAATTGCGTCCAAGGAATGTTTCAAATGGGTTTCCGCGATTCCTGCTGTCAAGTAAACACTATAAAATGATAGGAAAGAATTCCTTTTAATACCAGAAGACATTTTATACTTTTTCATTGAATTCTCTGGCTACTCCCAAACACACCGGTTCTCATTCGACAGGAAATTCCGTCATTTTTAGTGATATGCGTTGCGGCAATCTAAACACTTTAAAAAAATGTCAAGATGACTTCTAATTCGAAATTGAATTCCATCGTGTTACCTAACCAGAATGAGTTAAGCAAATACGTGTGACTGAATTTGCTCACAGTCCAAATAAATCTCCAGTAAAAAGTAAAAATAGACAATGATTGCACTTCCTCCCTTCTCTCCGACTAGTCACTTTCAGTTTCTGTAAGTCCAGTGACCATAAAAGTAATTCCGCCCTCCAACACTAAAGAAGAAGAAGAAGAAGAAGAAGAAGAAGAAGAAGAAGAAGAAGAAGAAGAGAGGAGGAAATACCAACCCCAGATTGCTAACCATTATTGTACGTGCGATCGGACAGCTCTCGTCAGGTGTCAACGACCTCCCTACTTCGCAGGGGAACCTTGGCGAGTCTTAATTTAAACCTGCC
>NC_089741.1:18396598-18399098 GCF_040412425.1 Macrobrachium rosenbergii | reverse complement strand
CCAGGAAGGGAGAGAAGCAGTTGAAGTTACCAGTTATTTTCACTCTCGATAAGTTGGATATTTGCTTGGAGATCGGCCCCACCCTTCTGTCGGTGGGGATTACCTCGTCGAGAGAGGGAATTTGTTACCCTTTCAAGTCTTTATGTTATAAAAAATTTCATGAAAAGCTGAAAATTTTGCAATATCATTCAACAGAATCACTGATACTGTTGCAACAAAATTCCCTCAAAAGTGACGAAGGCCTCACTAGAAACTGCCCAGCTGGCGTATCGCGTCACTTCCTATCCATCTACTGGTGTCGGGAGGGGCCTGAGTAAGCGTACCTACCAACATTGTGACTTGGGCGGCAAACTGTAAGCAGTAATTTTTTCGGCGTACCTTCTGGCCCAGCAGCACTGCTTTCTGCCTTTTACTTTTCATCCGCTTCCTCTGGTCTCTTCACATCTACAGTACAGTAGCTGTTCAACTTCCTGAAATCTATCTTGATCTATTAATCAAGTCTAGAAAGACCTGATAAAAACGCTTTTCATATATAAAAACAATTTGCCTTACACGCACACACACACACACATTCGCTATCTCAGACATCCAGTAGAGAAACTTTCTCATGCAGTGCAGAACTTAAACAAGACCACCGAAAATAGGTCAATCTTTCGGTGGTCTCGGTATAATGCTGTATGAGCCAAGACCCATGAAACTTAAACCACGGCCCCGTGGTGGCCTACCTATATCGTTGCCAGAAGCACGATTATGGCTAACTTTAACCTTAAAAAAAATCAATACTACTGAGGGTAGAGGGCTGCAATTTGGTATGTTTGATGATTGGAGGGTGGGTGATCAACATACCAATTTGCAACCCTCTAGCCTCAGTAGATTTTAAGATCTGAGGGCGGACAGAAAAAAGTGCGGACGGACAGACACCGCCGGCACAATAGCTTTCTTTTCAGAAAACTAAAAGTACTGTATTACTACCTCAAATATTATATAAAGAAATCCTTCAGGCCATAAAAACTTACCAAGACAATCCTTTTGAATAGCTTTTAAATAAAATCAAACCTGTTCAGATATTCAATTTTTCTCGTTTAGTCGAAAAACTCCTCAATGCCCAGTCGCTGGTATGTAATAAATACTTCAAAATCCTTAATATTTTACTTAATAAAAAAACATTAACTTTAGCCAACGTATCTAATACAAAATTCGATATTTATTATTATCATTATTATTCTGGAGATTACCCCTATTCATATGGAACCAGATAAACTCTTATTCCTTCTAAAGAACATTGCGTAACTCCTGAACATTGTGCAATTAGTACAGAAAGCTTCCTAAACCTTTGTACTGAAGAATACCATACCTTTTACCTAAGGAAATCTAAAGTTACAATCCCACGGACAAAGAACCCTTTTCCCTCTCGAGGGAAAGTAAAGAGACAAATGGCATTCACCAAAGGGCAAAGCTTTGCCCCTTCTGACCCAGATAAGGCACCGTGCACAGCCATGGCATAGGTACACCCCAAGAGTTAAGAGATCGAAAGCCTAGACGACACGACCTGTTCTTCGACCGAACCAGTAAGGAACGTGAACCGTAATGTCTCTTTGTTGGGACGACGAAGTCTCCTTTCAACTCTCGAGACACTGCATGGGGCATAACCAGGCAATGGGAACATTTGCGGTGTGGGATGGGGCGCAATCCGATACATGAACGGCTACACTACAGTATAACAAATTTTAACTGAAACCATACATACAAACATACACATAATATATATATATATATATATATATATATATATATATATATATATATATATATATATATATATATATATATATATACGTACATGTGTGTATATATACACATATGTATATATATACACATACAGTACATGTATATATATGTGTACATGTATGCATATATGTATGTACATGTATACATACACATATATATATACAAACATACAAATACGCACGCACACACAAATACGGCCTGATTTCGGAGCAATTTTTATCTCACAACAAAATACATTCTTTCAGTGAGGAGAAATGGACCCACTCAGGTTTTGATACGGCATACATTACGGTGCTCTTTATGGACTCTATAACCGTAGAAGACTCTTTGTACCTTCACCAGACGGGCGAAGGAGGTAGGGCGTATTCTAAGGACTCGAGGAGGGGTAGGGGTCGAAGGGGCATCGCAAGGTGAGGGTAGGGTAAAGGCTGCAAGTAAACCGTTACTCAGTATGACCTGTTCTTGCCCCTCTCCTTCTCTGTCTCACTTTTCCCTCGTGTTTAACTTTGTGGACTCCTTCGTAACTTTTGTTTTCGATGTAGTAAAATTGAAAGAGAAAATCAAGAGGTTAAGAGTTGCCAAAAATACTTGTGATAACAATACTGCACTATCACCAGTCCTCACCTGAACGAATATTGTGAACACTTATGTCTCGCCCCGACTCCCAGGGGAAAAAATTCCAAGCAACATTCGATTCAAGACCTGCAGCTTT
>NC_089741.1:18349098-18386598 GCF_040412425.1 Macrobrachium rosenbergii | reverse complement strand
CATCCATCCGGAGCCACACGTAACAGGGAGCATCAAATTACTCTTTATAACACTTCATCCACGGGAGGCATAACCAAAGCCTACGCTGCTCTCGGGGAACCATCTGCCATTGTTTGCCTACGTCTGGGGGGCTCTGCCTGGTGCAAACGGCCAGCAGGGAAATGTTAACAGATGCTTTCAACAGAGAGAGAGAGAGAGAGAGAGAGAGAGAGAGAGAGAGAGAGAGAGAGAGAGAGAGAGGGAGGGGACCTACCTTTGACTACAAGAGAGATAAGAAAAAGGAATCTTAAACGGAACGTAGCTCTTTACACACAAAAAAACAAATAAGCACACACACACATACTCGTATATATACACATATACTGTAGTGTAAGTATTGTGTAACTTTGTGAGAGAACAATATATATATATTTATATATGTATATATATATATATATATATATATATATATATATATATATATATATATATATATATATATATATATATATATATATATATATATATATATGTGTGTGTGTGTGTGTGTGTGTGTGTGTGTGTGTGTGAGAGAGAGAGAGAGAGAGAGAGAGAGAGAGAGAGAGAGAGAGAGAGAGAGAGAGAGAGAGAGGATCCCGTATTGTAAACAAGAAATGGGGCGTACTTCAGGTAACGTTCAGTAAATACCGTAAATCCTACAATGAAGTATGAGTTGGTGAATTTTATGCTAGCCTTTTGTATCGCACACAACTATAACACAATGTCACTAAATCACATAAATACCTAAATTCATTCTCACTACACGGTTTGCCTCGCTAACAGGATAACAAATTGTACGAATATATTTTCTTATCTTTAATATAGTAATATATCTGAAACGCTACGGCAGTTTATGGTTATGGCTGTGAATATTGCTCTGTATTTTTGGAACGTTTATATATATAGGCTATATATATACAATTATGTATGTATCTATATATACTGTATATGTATATAGGTATATACATATATATTACATTTTTTCCCTTTAGAGGATGGTTCCTGTTTATGGGATGTGTTTTGGGATGAAATTACGAATCCCCAGGCCTTCTTCATCATGACTGCAACTCACCTCAGCCGTCTAACTACCAAGGTCACTGATTAGGTCAAAAGACAATGGGATTTCACGCAATTAACGTGAAGAATTCAGGCTCGCTCTGAAATCGCACTTGGAACTTTTGGCTGGAGGGCCAGCCCTCCTAGGCACTATATATACCACATCAGGCATATAAAGGATCGGTGATGATGCACATGGAATCGAGTCAAGAATGTTTAAACCCGGAAGCAAAATCGAGTATTTCTTGACTTCCATAAGCCAATCTGCCGAAAATTCTAACTCAAAATGAACTTACAGACGTCTGATACATGCCTAAAAGGCGATTTACTTGCAAAGCAAAGGCAGCCCAGTGCCACCCATCTAGTTGCAAATCATCCAATTGGAAGTATAAGCATTTCTAGAGCAGTAAGACATGTGGTTCGTGTCATGCTATTGACACAACATGGTGGACTTTAATTCACCGGAGATGAGTTTAACACATCAAGGAAATGTTGTTTGGCAATGCTTTTATTATTGAGTATTAATTGATCTTTTCTTCATTTTTTTTCTGGAAAAAGCACGCTACTCGTGGGACCTTCTAAGGGAAGACGGGTTTGGTGCCAGAATCCTCACCTCACAATCAATGCGATGCAAACTGCAACAGACCTTAGGAGTTGGCAGTAATTGGTTCTGGGTCACAATAATGCTCGAGAAGCCGGCACTGTGAAGCGCAATCCTCATTTCCATTACGGATTTCTATTCGGCAGTTAGTGGACTTCACTGAAAATAAGCTACCCTTCATGCCTTCATTTTTGACGATGTGAAAATTAATTGAAGGCAGGTCAACATACAAGCACCAAAAGGTTTCCCTCAAAGGGGTTACAACAGCACGCAAAAAGTCACGAGCCACAAGCCCTTAGCACTAGCTTTAGAAACAGATCGCCAAAATCTGAAACCTGAAACTCTATGGGCTCGTGTTACATATCGCGTTACGTTTGCACGCTAAAATGACATCACGCCACCAAGGTCAAGAGTGCCATACGCCGGAACACTCACAGCGTCCGTAACGGATGAGTACAACAATTCGACGCTTGCGCAATCCAAAATGAAAGAGAAAACAGGGCACAGGTAAATACACAAAAACACCCATTGCAAAGTGAACAAGTAAAAAATTGCGCCGAAGTTTCTTCGGCGCAATCGAGTTTTCTGTACAGCCGCTACAACGTAAATTATGGCAACCAAAAATAGATTTAACTTTCAGTGGTCTCCGTATAACGCTGTATGAGTCGCAGCCCATGAAACTTTAACCACGGCCCGGTGGTGGCCTGTCCTATATCGTTGCCAGACGCAAGATTATGGCTAACTTTAATCTTAAATGAAATAAAAACTACTGAGGCTAGAGGGTTGCAATTTGGTGTTTGATGATTGGAGGGTGGATGATCAACATACCAATTTGCAGCCCTCTAGCCTCTGTAGTTTTTAAGATCTCAGGGCGGACGGACAGACATAGCCGGCACAATAGTTTTCTTTTACAGAAAACAAAAATTGGACTTAACAACAGAAACGTAATCGAACACCTGATTCAATCAACAAAATCATCACACAACAAATATGATTTAAAAGTAAATAAACAACTGACTCGATTAACACAAATGCTCAGCAAAAATGATAAAGGTAAATAGTCTTTTGGATTAGTCATTTCCACGATTATTGGTATATAAACTCACCCACCCAACATAAAATATTAAATATAGCTTGATAATTACAGTGGATGACCCAACTAATATAGTTCAGACAAAAATTACCTTTCAAAAAATCTGCCATACCAAAAATTACAGGTAAAACACGTAGTCTCAAAAAACGGAAAAAATATGAATAAAAATACCACGGCTTATCAGCGAAATTCTTCTTCTTATTATTATTATTATATATAAACAACTTCACATGGACCAAACAAAGAGAGAGAGAGAGAGAGAGAGAGAGAGAGAGAGAGAGAGAGAGAGAGAGAGAGAGAGAGAGAGAGAGAGAGAGCTACAGAAAATATAAACAGGTAAATACGAGATACACAATTCAACAAAAAATATGTGCTATGTACTGTACATGCATACATTGTAGCAAAGAATAATCTAAAGGAAAAGATTAGTTACAGTTGACTCAGAACATGTTCACTAAACAACAGCATGTGTCAATCAAGGAACCATATTAAGTAACAAAAGTGTGGAGGTGCTCGCCGTACTGCGTACCGAAATTCACGAGTCGTATTTCGGGACGGTACTTATCAAGGTATAGGCGCAGTGGTTCTCAACCAGGGGAGTATCCCCCTCCCCTTAGAGGGAATTTCAGTTTCAGAGGGGGGGGGGGAAATTGTTACAACAGATTGGCAGGTTCAAACTGGCTCTAGGACCACACAAAACGCAGTGTGCATCAGTCCGCACTACTGAGAGGTCATGCTAGGCCTTCTCCCCGCTAGCTTGTGTGTGTGTGTGTGTGTGTGTGTGTTAGTATTTTGCTGTATATTATTTGGAATGCACCTTCTGAGGCAGACAGTTTTGGAAAGGGGGAGGGGAATGACATTCTGACATATGGTGAAAGGGTGTACAGGCCAAAAAAGGTTGAGAACCACTGCTCTAGACCTTGGTACATAACGTTCACAGTTAGGACTAGCTCTGTCTAACCTCTCTACCACTGCCGTCGTTTTGGACAGTATAAGCATAGGTCTGAAGACTTCAGGTACTCAGCTGTGTGACCAAGGCGACTCAACAGAATATAAATGGAATGGAATATCGAGTTTAGGCCAAAGGCCAAGCACTGGGACCTATGAGGTCATTCAGCGCTGGAGAGAAAATTGGCAGTCAAGTAAAGGAAGTATGAAAGGTGCAATAGGAGGGAAATCTCCGTTGCACTACGAAATAACTGTTAGGAGAGGGTGGATAGCAAGATGGAAAAAAGATAATATGAATGGAGGTACAGTAAAACGAATGAAAGAGGTTGCAGTTAGGGACGCTGCAATGAACCTTTAGTAATGCCTACAGTGCAACCCGTGAGGTGCACTGACGGTACTACCCCCCTACGGGGAACAGAATATGAAAGCTGACATTCAGCAAAATGAGCAGAACGCACTTTCTCCGAAGGAAAAGCCACTAAAAGGCGATAACTGTTGTTAGGAATCCGGATACCACCACTTCGAGCTTTCCTCTAGAATCTAGATGATGAAAGATACTATGTACGGCAGAAATCTCAAGTGTGTGGCTCTAGTAGCATCCTTTCTGAAGATACAGAACGCCTTATGAATAATACAATGTCTTCTGGTAGTATTTCATGTTGTTTTCAAGTTTGTGAAAAATAGCACTCGAAATCGAGGGTAATAACAAATACAGTGTCGTTTACGGAAAGCTGAATCGCAGAGTGGAGGCAGCGTGCTGGATTGGATAACCAACATATTTAAACATAACTAAACACATACTACTGGATTGGCTAATCAACATAACTAAAACCACATAAACAATTCATTCAAAATTTTTACTGTGCATAACAGCCACTTTATTCTGCATTTAGAGAAAGAGAATACCTGCATCGAGGCTGTAGGCTACTGTCTTTATTTTCTGGTAGAGAATAAAGACAACAAAGGCCAAAAACACTATCGTGATGGCAAAAGTCTGAAGACTCAGTAAGCACAAAACACAAGAGACCGCAAATTTCCACCACAGTGTAAAAATCCAGCCCTAAAATAGACCATCTTTGATCAAATTTTCGTATATATCCACAGATAACTATTTCGCTTACTATGCTGAGAGACAGACTTGTAGACCAAACCAGAAACACAACCTGTATGTTTTTCCTGTTACAAAAACATTGAATGAGTTCGAGTATACAATTTTCGCAACACCCAGTTGAGATTTTTTTTTTCTTGAGTCCTGTGGTTAAAGAAGTGCAAAAGTCAGTTCGAAAAAAGTCTGGACTGACATCCACTGTAAAGACTGTCTTGGACACATCTCGTCATCTGTGAAAGAGCTCGATCAGTATCTGACTGCTTTCTTTAAATATACTGATAGTATACATGTACATACGCTACCGGGGTCTAAGCGGTGACAGGCAGGGCAGCCGATCGAGACTACGGTCTATCCCAAAGCCAAATCAAAGTCCCTCAAAAGAAGGCATCGTGCTTACCTCATACAAACGGGAAAAAAGCACGTTAAAAGAAGAAAAAAGAAGTGTCTAATTCAATATTACTAATGAAATTGGAATTTGAACTTCAAATGTTCAAGCGGATGTATTTTAATAATTTACTTGCATTTTTATCTATTTATTAATGTTGATTTCTTTTTCTTTTTTAATAAGTGATCTCTTCTTTCTGTATTTTCCATTACCTTCTGTTGCTTCTTTCTAATGAACGCCATATTCTTCGGAAGCTTGAACTTCAAGTCAATGGCCTCTGTGGGCTTGTTCCATATGAAAAGGGTTCATCCTCTGAATCATAATAACATTACATATGGCTTTACAAGATCAATATTTAAGCAACTTCAAATCACCAGAAGGAGATTGTTCTACTATTGTTACAATAAGCACTAAAACAAGCACTGGGAGCAGGCACATTACTACATAATTTCTGCTCATCTGGAAACATTTAAAACGGTGAACCGATAAAATACACTTGGTTAAAAAACAAAAACAAAAAAATTCATCTGGATCTTGACCAAAGAAAATGGCTAGGATCCTTTATTTGTGTCCTTTGAACCAAAAGCAAATTTGGGGAGACGCAGTCTGGATTACATACCAAGCAGAGGAACATCGACATGGGACATTTAATCTTGAAGGTCACGTTTACTAGAACTTCTTGTACTTGGGGTCAGTATACAGGAACTCGATCACCAAAGATAAGGCAGATTTGTCCCCGAGTCTCATTATAGCTTGTTCTTGGCAAATCTTTAAACTTGACTTGCTTTACGCGGACTTGCAACAAAATCCCCAAATTCCAACCGACAGCAATTACGTCGTGTTATTTCCGAGTATCATTGGTTTGCCCTTCTGCAAGAACCGGCAGTTAAACGTAAGCGAAGAGGCTTGAATATATCGACGTAAAACGACAACTCAAGAACCGCTTGAACCCAGGAACTGAAACTGTTGGATCAACAGATACCAGTAGATAAAAAAAAAAGACCTTGAGAATATCAACTTCGTCTCCATACAGCTGGACTATTAGCATACAATGCATACTCCGCACCTACCACGCAGTACTGACCCTACTTGAAACTCGAGTGCACCTGTCAAATTCTACGTCTTATTCTCACGTATTCCATAACAATAAAATATCTAGTTTATACCTTGTACGTATACTACTGGTTATACGAAAAATCAAACTCCCAATAAGGTAGTTGCATAGGCAGTATTATGACCTCCTCGTTGTTTGATGATGACCTCATATCAGCAAAGGCCCATATTCCGAGAAGAGTTGTTTTTTCCGTTCTTAATACCTTTCCCAAGTTAGAAACGTAATATATATTTAAAAAAATAAATATGGTTAGTACCCAAAACCCCAGTCGACGAGAAGTGCGCAACATGGCATTTGCCTCTTTATAAGAAATCTGCCACTATTTAAAGTTCTTCATTCTGACTGATAGCCTGCTTAAATATAACTGGATAATGAAAAGATATACCTGATTACACACGTCATTCAATGCACGATATTTCTTTTCATTTACCAAAAACGGTCACTATAAATCTTTTAAATACCTAGGTCGGAATCTCGCCTATATATAAATATTCGAAACATATAAAGTTTATTCTTGTTGTTATTATTATTCTAACAGAAAAATGACAGAGCCAACTAACTTGCCGAGACAGAGTAAAACATCCACATGTTAAAAAGACAAAAACTGCGCCATGAACATTATCATCAAAACAATCATACAAACGAATGCGCAAACACTGACATACAAAGCAATGTCTAACTTAAAAGTTGCACTGCAACCGCTCTTCAGCTCATTTTTGCCTGAATATATCACGGTGACCTTCCAAATATTGACAGGTGTCGTCGTAACTAAGGTCAAGGTTGGTAACACTGACGGGCAATGGGTTAATCGATTAGAGCAAAGAAAGGTTTTTGTTTACATACATACATGATACATATATAATAAATAAATATATAAGTATATACATACACTCCATATATTTATGTAATTATATATGTGTATATAAATATGTATATATACATATATATAAATAATTTCACCTCTGCTGGTTGGACCGAGTACAGAGGTACACACCAGCCTGTTCCTCCCTTTCACACCTTCCCACACTGTTGGGCAAATCCTCGTGCTGGTTGGTTTTATGGCCAGCTTAATCTATACCAGTCTACCAGGAATCATTGTCGATATTCCCACGTCAGGATTGTCTTATTTCAGACTAAAATCTTTCATAATTGTGAGTTTTTTACCAATCAATAATTGTCTTGTTTCACATTTCCCCCTTTCCACATTAACACTCGCTTAGAATTAGGTCTTTTCTCTTGTATTATTTCGTGACAGCCATATTTCACATTAACTACTGCAAACAGATCCTTCATGTGTGAGAGAGAGAGAGAGAGAGAGAGAGAGAGAGAGAGAGAGAGAGAGAGAGAGAGAGAGAGAGAGAGCATATTTCACATTAACCATTATAAACAAAGATACTTTCTGTCTGTCTGTGTGTGTGTGAGAGAGAGAGAGAGAGAGAGAGAGAGAGAGAGAGAGAGAGAGAGAGAGAGAGAGAGAGAGAGAGAGAGCATATTTTACATTAACTGTTATAAACAAAGATCCTTTGTGTGTGTGTGTGTGTGTGTGTGTGTGTGTGTGTGAGAGAGAGAGAGAGAGAGAGAGAGCATATTTCACATTAACTATTAAACTATTATAAACAAAGATCCTTTCTGTGTCTGTGAGAGAGAGAGAGAGAGAGAGAGAGAGAGAGAGAGAGAGAGAGAGAGAGAGAGGGGGTTTCTTGGCATGAAATTTATCTATAACGGAAGTACGCATGTCGTACGAGTTGCTTCATACATCAGCTTGGCAACTGTCCTAAGAGTGAAACCAAACTGGTTTAGGCAAAAAATTGTTAATGTACTGACATGTGACAAATAAGACTAACTACGGAGGAACTTATTTTTTACTTACGTTTTAAAAAACTCATAAACTAACATCACAGTCAATTAAAATGTTTTTTTCTTCATGTATCATATTAAGTAATTGAAAATATTTTCTTTGCCATAAACATCATCGGTAGTTGGATACAAAATCTATTTCTTTGCAAGCCAGCACTACAAGCAATTGAAAAAATGATCAACATCAAAAGATTAAAAAATCGGAATTGTTCGCCAATATGCAGTTCGATATGCATTTTTAAAATAACATAATGCTTTTGAAAACGTAGGTTCCTTCACCAAAGATCGTCACAGACATATAAAGAAAATCAGTAATTAAAAACATCAACCGAAATATTGGCATTCTTCGCCAACTAGCACCAAAAGTTATTAAAAGTGGTCCTTTTCCAACTAGCATCGAGGGGAACTGGAAAAAGTTCTTTTCACAAAATAGCATCATACGTAACAGTAAAATACAAGTAAATAATGCGCCGAAGTTTTCTGTACAGCGTATAATGCTGTATGAAACTCAGCCGCGGCACATGAAACTTTCACCCACGGCCCGGTGGTGGCCTGAGTTGTTGACACCTATGGCGGTGCCAGACGCACGAACATGGCTAACTTTAACCTTAAATAAAATAAAAACTACTGAGGCTAGAGGGCTACAATTTGGTATGTCTGATGTCTGATGACTGGATGGAGGATGATCAACATAATCTGCAGCCCTCTAGCCTCAGTAGGTTTTAAGATCTGAGGGCGGACGGACAGACAAAAGCCATTTCAATAGTTTTCTTTTCAAGAAAACTAATATAAATGGTATTGTTTCAAAACCTAACACGAGTAGTTGTTGAAACCACTGAAACTGGATTACCTGAAAGCCCTCATGATGTTGCAAAGCGCTTCCGGTCAGCTCTGTCGATTCATTTCGGTATTATTCGTGACACAAACTCGACGACTCACTCCTCCACTTCATTCATTCATAGACTCTGCCGTCCGTAAATTCACAGGCAGTTGATCGATGTTTTTATTAGCGGTACCCTTCAAACTTCACTTCAAAACTTGGAACCCAAACAGTGGCATTATTCAGCAATATAAAGACCAAACACTTACTACGAGGGGGGCGTTGACTTACTCAAGCTCTGGCACGTTAACAGTGACATGATTCAGCTGGCGCCAAAGAAACGACTTGCTAACATTTGCAATCTAACAGCAACCCCTCCTGTAAACCAGCACTAAACACGCTACACTGCCCAGCGCTGGTACGTGTCACCTTTAGCATAAATAGGGCATTCGAATTCCCTTTCCATCTAAAAAAACGATCCGATAGTCGATCAAAACCCAGCTACTTCGAGCTGAGGATCCCTGTCTTCCTCGTAGCTTGCTCGTAGCTACTCGAACTGCACATGGCCGCCACTGTTCGCACACTGTGCGCACGTGAGAAAGAGCGAGCTGGCTGCTTGAAGACAGCAGCCTACCCACATAGCAACACATGAACTGAGAAAGCAATGGCAGTAACTCTCCTTTCGTGACAATGATTCCCCATTAGCTTTTAAATCATTTGCGTTAAAGTTTGCGGAAATCTCAATAACTGAGTTCAATGCGAATTAGTTCTTAATTGTAGCCATGGGTACAAATCTATGCATTATAAAACAAAGGGAATCAGACTATTGCGATATAATTTATAAAGATTTCCGACAATAATTAAGCTCACGAAAACGCCATACATCAAAATGAAAGGATGGACATTGAGTTTTCATATGTATAATTATATTTGTTATTGCAGAACACGATGCAATAACACTCATAGAAAGTTTCTTCACGAAAATTTGTATAAATCAACTACAAACTTGTCAAAATCAAGTAATCACACATTTGCAAATAGCCTACACAGGATACAACACCACCATCAACAATTTATCTACACAATCACAACAAAACACTAAAATTAATAAGGATAAATCCCTTGTAAACGAAACGACCACAATATGGCGAGACAGCAAACTAGAGAGACCACGAGGCTGCCAACACCGAACAGAGAGAGAGAGAGAGAGAGAGAGAGAGAGAGAGAGAGAGAGAGAGAGAGAGAGATCCTATTCGCTCGCAGCTACCAAGCGACAACTACTGCCTTTAGTGCTCGAAGACTGGCGGGACTTTGTTTCGTGGTAGCAATGTGGCATATCACAGGAACAGGACAACGAGGCGCTTGTTCAATTTATCTATCCATGGAAGGGGGTGGGTGGGAGGCAAGCAGGGGAAAAAAACACGACTGATTTGTCAGTCCTTACATTTCGCCTAACTAACCAAGCTTCCTGTGGTTACCTCGACCGGTGAAGTTTAGTGGCTAATATTTCTGCTTGATTTTACGATATTCTGGAGAGGAAAAAAAATTACACGAGGAAGTGCATGAAACAGACTACGTGGAGACAAACCCATTTATCCTAGAGACAAATATCAGCCGGAAATCCATTATATTTAGGTTTCTTTTCATGTACCGATATAAATGTATGAATGAACGAGAATAGACGAATGCACGGTCACACCGTGGACGAATGTATCTACAGTATACTGTATCTGTGCAGATGGTAAAAATAAATTTACACGTGGGAGTGGATTAAATTAACCATACAGTGAAATTTGTCTAGTCGCAGACTCCAACAACAGTCGGCAACTGCTGGACCTTTTGTACCATTATTCATGAGAATACCAATACAAAGTGTCCAGCTTATATAATGTACCAAGTTCACTGTTCGTATTATTATCACCGAAAATTGTCCATGAAAATTTAGCAGAAGCAGCAAAGAGCTTTTTATTAGTTTTCTGTACAAAAAAGGTATTAAGATAGCCTTTTCTGTCCGCCCTCAGATCTTAAAATCTACCCAGACTAGAGGGCTGCAAATTGGTATGTTGATCATTCCGCACTCCAGTCATCAAACATCAAATTGCAGCCCTCTAGCCTCAGTAATTTTTACTTTATTTAAGGTTAAAGTTAGCCATGATCGTGCGTCTGGCACCGCTGTAGCCGCCAACAACACAGGTCACCACCGGGCCGAGGGTGAAAGTTTAATGGGTCGCGACCGAGACTTTCATGCACCGCGGATGAAAGTTTCATACAGCATTATAAGCTGTACAGAAAACTCGACTGCGCCGAAGAACTTCGGCGCATTTTTTACTTGTTCGTATTGTTTATGAATATTCAACAGCCATACATAAAGCGTTTCTTCATTTGCAGCACTATATAAAAGAATGAATGAATCCATAATGGATTTACCCTACCTGCCCTCCCAGAACTTACACCTTTCTGGTATAATCTTTAGTGCTTTCAGCCTTCCAGAACTCGACACCCGTTCCTTGGCGTGACTCATTCAGGATCTCCAAAAAATACGAGCAGAGATAATCAAAAGCGATAAGCGTTGCTATGCACATTATTATTCATAATAAACATAAAGGGGAGAAAACATCGGTATTTTAGTATTTCTGCGTTGCTTTTCCGTACATTGCCCCACTCATATATATATATATATATATATATATATATATATATATATATATATATATATATATATATATATATATATATATATACGTATATATATATATGTATATATATATGTATATGAATGCTTATTTATTAAACCAAGGTCCGTATCTCCCCCACGCTAGAATCTGAAATAATACAAGAGTTTGCTTTGAGCCCCTCAGGGAAACCAAAAGCAGTGAGAGACGTCCCAAAAAGCAGCTGTATGTAGCAGGATTCAGGAATAAAAGATCAATGGAGGAGAAAATAAGAAAAAGAGGCTAAAGGAAAAAAGCACTTAGTCACGAGACCAAGGGCCCAGAATGTCACAAGTGTGACGGACACACACACATACACACAAACACAGACGGACGGACGGAAGAACTTGCAGTAACCTTCCCCTCTTCTCCACGACCACTACATGATGTATCTGAGTTGGGGGGAGGGGGGATTAGGTGGGATGATTTGGACAAAATTAGTGGAATTTCTATTTTGTCTTCGAAATGTGCAAGAGTTACGAATAACATGACGACGGGATTGGCAATATCAATAGCAAATTCATAGCTGGGTGCATCAAAGTAGAAAAACAAAATCGCTACTATTATTAAGAAACAATAACAAAAAACATCTGCTATCCGCATGACACCAACTACACCCGAGAGAAGAATTTCTCTTCTAATCCCCGGCAGATGTACAGTACAATACAGTTAAGACGAGCACAGAGCAGAGTTACGGTCACCCCATGGCCACGGACGTGAGAGGTTACTGGGGCATGTGTACTTGAGGCATGCAAACAGACTGTTCGTAGGAGGCACGGCATGATTTGTTAGTTACGAGACAAGCGCGTATACGCAGAAGACCGCGTTACGTAAGAACATTATATAACAGTTAGTGCTTTAGTTTGAAAACAGATACGATTTGCTTGTTGCGAGAGAAATGCATAATCGCACACGAGGGTAGGGATTTGTACGGCCTTAATATGAAACAAATAAGCCGGAAGTCAAATGCTGATCATCAGCTGACAAGAGAGCAGCGTCTACTCAAAAGAGCACGCGCGAGTGCGTAAACACGTTTCCAATAAGGAAGTCGAGCTAACAGAAATAATTTTATGGCGAGCTAACACGCAAGCAAATGCGCACTCAATAATATCTTGTACTGAAAGACGAGCAATTTAAAAATATTCAATAAATGTCTAACTTGTTACGAAAAAAAAAACGCATATGAACGCAAGCATGCGTATACCTAGGATTTTACGCATTCACTCACTCAGCTGGCATTACCAGTCTCCTTGCGACCCGCAGCCGCTTATGCCTAAAACCACGGTTCTTTGCAACACCAAAGTATATGTATGTATGTGATTATATATACTGTTATATATATATATATATATATATATATATATATATATATATATATATATATATATATATATGTGTGTGTGTGTGTGTGTGTGTGTGTGGTAAATTTCATAATATTTGTTCAAACTCTATATATATATATATATATATATATATATATATATATATATATATATATATATATATATATATAAATAGTTTGAACAATTATTATGAAATTTACTCATTACCACAGAAACGTCCTCTCAAATAGATAGAACGTCCACAGGGAAAATAATTCACTTATTTTCAGTACAAAAAAGAAAAAATGAAACCTTCCAGTACCTTGAAATAGCTATGGTAGGCTAGTCAAGTTTCACATTTAATTGTTATATCCGTTGCGTCAAATTTAAAAAAAAAGGAAATAAAAAATAACCGCCCAGTCACGCAGCCAAGTTTTTCAGCGGCGACTGTGGTTACGTTTCATAATCTATCGTCCTTTTTCATTTTGTAACCTTTACAACCACGACCGAACCTGAACCAAATGGCTGTGTCGAGCCGTGTTCGTAAGGCAAAAAACACCAGGAAAATTTTTTAAAAATCTGACATCCATTATACAGTGTGTACGTTAAGCAATAAATGGCGGCTCATCCCTTTCAACTTCAATTTCTTTGCTACCACCAAATACCCAACAAAGCACAAAGGAATAACAGAGGGAGAGGAGGAGAGAACAGGGGAAGAACCTAATTATCTCCGGTCCATTCATTGGCTCGCAACACTTGTGACGTCACCGTTTCCTTCCTCCCTTGGTACCGTCTGGTCAACACAGCGCTTCACGATTTGTACAGTAGATTGACTCCCCGCGACGCTGCAAAGTGATGCATTAAAAAATCTTTACACTTGTAAAGGATACTGATACATTGAGGAAATGTTATGAACCCAGTGCATTGGGGGATATTTCAAGGTTCGAACTTAGGTTACCAGGAACAGCGGTCCGGCGGTAAACCACTCGTGCTAACACGAGTTTCCAAAGGTTGAGAGTTCAATGCACGTTGGCCATTGATTTAACACCTAAAAAAAACTTCTTTTACGAGTGTATCCATGCATGTGTAGGACGATTTGGAATTAAGACAGGCTTACAGTGAAATAAAATTATAATTTTCTGTCGGTTTCCATACTCATATCTGCTGGCACAATTAAAAGTTCATTGTTTCTTTTAAGGCGGGGGGTGGGGGGGGGGGGTAGAGTCCATTCCGTCATTTTGTGGACAATTTAAGGTTGAAACTGAAGTACAGTAACTGTTGTTGAAAGATCTATTCGTGCGAACAGAAACTCACCCTTGGTTACTCAAATTTGAACTGTACGTTCAAGACCTCGTCAAAATAGACATACTTTTTATCCAAGGCCCTTTAAAGGACCCTGTTTTTATCGGCGTGCCATTCATGTTTTCGTGGATGTAAAAAAACAACTGTCAACTAGTAATGCTGGTAAAGTGTATAATTAGGAATTGTTCGGGGGGAGGATGAGAGGGGTGACCTAGAAGG
The DNA here is from genome assembly GCF_040412425.1 of Macrobrachium rosenbergii. NCBI lineage: Eukaryota > Metazoa > Arthropoda > Malacostraca > Decapoda > Palaemonidae > Macrobrachium > Macrobrachium rosenbergii. Next base: position 18,372,044 of record NC_089741.1, on the reverse strand, counting down.
CTCTGAATCGACGGAGTAAACGAGGTCGTAGAAGGGAAAAACCTTGATCTTCTGGAAGGAACAAGTGCTTGCAAGCTAAGAAGTGATTAGCAGTGTGCACATGAAGGTTCAATGTATTGCTGATGTTCCTGTGGGGTTTTCTGTACTTGCGGTTCATCCACGATTGAACAGTGAACACTGGGTTGTCATTTCTCTAAAATCGCCCTTGTCAGGAGGAAAACAGCTGATATTGAAAAATGGGCGTGTGTACAATGAGACACAAATACCAGAGAGGCGAGCGATAACCACAAAAGACTGGCCTGCGGAAAGCGAGGCCAGCATCGTTTCTCAAACTACAAAAATAAGTTTCACCTTCTAAACTTTCCCTCTCATACGCGTCCGTATCTGCGGCACGCAAAGACAGATCATCATCCCGCACAATAACAGAACTGTGTCGTGACCCGGCGCTACTTCCATTCGAAGCCGAGACGTGACGTTACCTGCGGTCTGTCTGGAAGTGATGACGTCATCCATATCTAGGGTGGAAGTGATGGCGTCATCCATATCTAGAGTGGAAGTGATGACGTCATCCATATATAGGGTGGAAGTGATGACGTCATCCATATCTAGGGTGGAAGTGATTACGTCATAACTAAAAGCTGTCTTTACAGAGGAAAGATTCCGTGGAGAGCGAGGAGCCAGTTCCGTCTCTTTTCCCTCTTTTGCACGACACTCCATGTTCACACGCGCGTGCATAATCGTGCGGTGCACACACACACAGATGCACAGCGTTTCAGGACCACACCGGCCTACACGAGCGGAAGTGATCAACCCTTACAGGCTGCTGGACAGCAATCTCTCTCTCTCTCTCTCTCTCTCTCTGGTCCTCACAAAGTTAGTTGGGCGATAGAAATTATTGTAAACACAATATCTGGATAAATACCGCTTTTTAGTATGAATATATATATTATATATATATATATATAATATATGATATATATTATATATGTGTGTGTAGGTTTAAGTACGCGCCCGCGCGCGAGGAAATGAGGATCCTCAACAGCTCGTAGTTGCACAATGGCTACCCAACCAACCTTCCAGGTGTCTCAGCGAGGGCCCTTGACGATGCACCTGCCGGCAAAGGAAGTAAAGCGGCGTCGAATGAGTGATCTTTTTTACCCCTCTCGACTTTTTCATGCAAAATTGTTTCCTCAGAGAGAGAGAGAGAGAGAGAGAGAGAGAGAGAGAGAGAATATCCCCCGTAGGGTTTCACCCCACCATGTTGAAAAAAGATTCCCCAAGCGCTATCTTCCCGTTCCCGCCAATTCCTAATTTTCTGATTACAAAACCTTTTTCAAGAATTATTTTCCCCCTTTCAAACCAAGTTGTCATACACAACAGTCGATTTTTTTAAGTAGAAACCATGTGCTTAAATTACTGTTTACGTAAAAAAAAAAGCATATTTGACTTTTTGGGAAATTCATTCAAGCTGTTCCTTTCCTTGGCCGCTCGGGTGATCGAACTCGGGTCCCTCGGTTTTTGTGTGTGTGTGAGAGAGAGAGAGAGAGAGAGAGAGAGAGAGAGAGAGAGAGAGAGACATTGGTTGGATGTGAACACTCCAGACGTTCTCCCAGTTCTTGCAAGAAACATCTGCACACACTCGCCAATGTCATTGTAAGATTAAGCTTACCTTAATGCCAGCACGGGCTCTTGCTCATGACAGAGACCCAAAGGGGGAAAAACTCTCAGAGTGAAACACAGTGCTCACTTGACTTCACTCTGAGCAGATAACAACTGAAAACTCTTCCTCTTGAGGGAGAGAGGAAATGCCGGCGTCTCCTCGCCCTCCGCACAACCCTCGCCTCGTCGTCCTCTTCCCTTGGTTTTCGTTTTGGACTTGATAATGTCCCGAACTTTTCCTCAAACTTTGCCTTTCCGGAACGAACACCCTAAAACTATTACTCGAAATTAATATTGTCATTACAGCTTCATTATATGTTAATTCCCTTCCAACTTTACAATTTATAGTTCATAGTGTATATAACTTCTCCTCGAACTAAACATTTTAAAAGTTCTGTCCTACCAAATATTTGTATTTTATTTATTTTAACTCTAAAATGCCAGATTTCATACTCTCAATTGCAAGGAGTAAAAAATGAAAGTAATTCCTTTATTTCCCATTTAACCAAGATGGCATGCAATCAGAATTGCAACAAGAAACTTGCAAAAAATTGTAACAACAGAAACCGACTATCTGAAGTCTGTCTTGGTAGGTTTTCTGTGTCATCCTCCAAAGATCTAGGCGATTGAGGAAGGACGCTTGCTTGGGGAAGGGGGGGAGGGGAGGAGGGGGAAGATACAAGGGCGAGGGCCATGAACGTGGGAGGATTGGAATCAATGAACCCCATCTGGGCAAGGAACTCCGTCCTGCGTCAGGAATTGGATGGCAAGTGCGATCTCTTTCTGCCTTGGATTGTCTTCTTGTCCAGTGTTAGAGAAGTTTTTATTGTTAAGAGATTCGTGGTGATTTAATATAATTTACGTATAATACATTTAACATACATACATAAATACATACACGCATATATACGTATATATATATATACAATTTATACATATATATATATATATAAAATTTATACATAATATATATATATATATATATATATATATATATATATATATATATATATATATATATATATATATATATATATATATATATATGAGAGAGAGAGAGAGAGAGAGAGAGAGAGAGAGAGAGAGAGAGAGAGGCAGGCCTGTACCTGCAGATTCACACTCGTCGGGGCCCCCACCACGTAAATTCAAACGAGAGAGAGAGAGAGAGAGAGAGAGAGAGAGAGAGAGAGAGAGAGAGAGAGAGAGAGAGAGAGAGAGGCAGGCCTGTACCTGCAGATTCACACTCGTCAGGGCCCCCACCACGTAAATTCAAACGAGAGAGAGAGAGAGAGAGAGAGAGAGAGAGAGAGAGAGAGAGAGAGAGAGAGAGAGAGACTTCTTCAAGAGGTCCTGGGAGGTTGTCTGACTCTGACCCAAGAGAAAGAGGGTCAATGTCAAGCGCACCTTAACTCCCATGATTCTTAAAGCAACCTCTTTGTGTCTGCACAACGCTCAGAACTTAAAAAAAAAAAAAAAAAAAAACATCGTATCCAGCCTATATAAAATTTTCATTAGCAATTCGAGTCATAATGATCTGATTTTCACTCGAATACTCATTTAAATAAATAAAAAATGCGCGGTGTTCCTTCGGCGCAATCGAGTTTTCTGTACAGCCACTACAGCGTATAATCAAGACCACCGAAAATACATCTATCTTGCAGCAGTCTCGGTATAATGCTGTATAAGCCGTGGCCCATGAAACTTTAACCACGGCCTGGTGGTGGTCTATATTATATCGTTGCCAGAAGCACGATTATGGCTAACTTTAACCCTAAATAAAATCAAAACTACTGAGGCTAGAGGGCTGCAATTTGTACGTTGATGATTGGAGGGTGGATGATCAACATACCAATTTGCAGCCCTCTAGCCTCAATAGTTTTGAAGATATGAGGGCAGGCAGAAAAAGTACGGACAGAAAAAAAAACTGCGGACGGACAGATAAAGCCGACACAATAGTTTTTTTTTTTTTTTTACAGAAAACTAAAATGGTCAAATAGAGGCAGCTCTTCGCGACATGTGGTCTGTAAAACTGGTCTTCCATGAGTTAAGCTATGTTTGGTCACTAGTCATTCTCACTGGTCACTCCCTGACTACACGACCACCAATGCAAGTCAGAAGCAGCTGGCACAAATCCTGTAATTACTTGGTGGCAAGACCACGTGACTAACCACCTCACCCTTCATCTGAATACTCAGAAATAAATATTGGGAGTCGGCTGAAAGGATAATTGCTAGTTAAAAGAATGAATATGACCGGCTATATCCACAGAGGTTAAATAATTAAGAATGCGATCGTACATCTGCCTCAGAAAAAATATTTTGTATCATTTAACGCCCGATATACCTGTTTCATTACTGACTGGGCATCAGTTATTACATCCTAAATTTGAACTGAGCATTATTATTATTATTATTATTATTAAAACACAAAAATACTTTGAGTCTATTAATGACAAATATATCTATTTCATTACTGATTGAGCACCAATTACAAATTCATAAATTGAAATTGAGCATTATTATTATTATATTATTATTATTATTTCACAAACGAATTTATAGGGACTTCTATTGAACACAAATTTCAACATTATAAATGGCCAAAGAGGAGTAAAATACAAAAAAAAAAAACAAAAAACAAACAAAAACATATATACACAACCAAATATAAACTCAAGAAAACCAACAAATCAAGAAAACGATGAACAGGTTTAAAAGTGACATTACAGACTCCTTTACACCGATTGAGCATATTGCATATCACGACGGGCATTGAAACCAATTTGGACGGGTCCCAATGGCCCACAGAACGCCCCAGCTAACTCGAACTAGTGCTCACTTGCTCCGTCAATACTGCCAATGTTATCGATCCCGACCCGGCAACTTGAAACGTTTGCAATGGGAACATGATGTCGCTTACATCACAAGTGCAAATGATCGAGCCGGATTTTTTTTCTTTTTTTTTACGGAATGTTAAACTGTTATAATATTCTCTTCCTAATTGGATGACACACTAACACGTGTCAAGACAATATTCGAAAATTTTCTTACAGGTTATAAAGCAGTGCGTTTTATCTCTCTCTCTCTCTCTCTCTCTCTCTCTCTCTCTCTCTCTCTCTCTCTCTCTCTCTCTCTCTCTCTCTCTCTCGATGCTTTACAGTTCAACCATGCAAAAATAAAACCAGCAAACACAAAAAACCAGATATCTTTAATAGTTAAAAACAGTTCCCCTTTCTCTCTCTTTCTCTCCCTCTTCACGATCTGCATGTTCACATAGCTCGTTCGCTGGCCCTCTCTCTCTCTCTCTCTCTCTCTCTCTCTCTCTCTCTCTCTCTCTCTCTCTCTCTCTCTCTCTCCCCCTCCCTGAAATTACAATATTTTGCAACCAGCTTTGCACAGCATCAGCATAAACAGTCTACCAAGATGCCCCGCTGCCACACTACCCAGTCAGTCTTCCTGATAGCATTATGGGTGCCAATACATGTTAAGATTTAACATTAAAATTAAGGGCCAGGAGCCAGGCTGTCTGTATTCAGAGCTGCAACATATATATATATGTATATGTATATGTATATATATATATATATATATATATATATATATATATATATATATATATATATATATATATATATATATATATACATTTCCTTCATTTATCTCTGCTGCTGTTTTTCTTCTCTCAGTTGCCACTATCTATTTACTCTATTTTCCCATCTGGATATTCAATTCCCTCTCCAGGAGGCTGCGCTCACATCTGTGGGAAAAACACGCAACCCTTCTTCCCTAGACAAACGGGGATTCCGGGTGTCACTCCACTCAGCAAATTAATGGAAGAATCAATGCCCATTACGTCACATCAAAACAGCTGACGTCGGGGACGCCCGGAAGAGAAATGAGTGAAGGGGCGACCACTGCGAACCCCTTCCTAACCCTTCCATGATCGATTGGTTCCCCTAGAAGCTGGCTCAAATAATTCATTCGTGGACAAAACTACCCCGGCGACGCCGTCGTCTATTTCCCCCTGCCTTTTTTTCTTTCCACGGGAGACGGCAAAGGAACACGCAAATCCACTGCTTTCCGTTGTCACAGAGCGGCACGTGAGAAGGCAACCATATATGAAAATCAAATGCTTATATATGTCATCGCAGGAAGGAATTATTTACTCGTTTAATAAAAAAAACTGCTACGTTAAATCGTACACATGTGCAATAACTGCCAAACTATATTGTAAACCGGGAATGAAAGGGATAAGATACAAAAAACGAAACGAATGAGAAATTTAAAATGAAAAAACTTTCAGCAATTCAGAACAGACACCTTCAATTTGTTTTAAGAAAATTCAAAGGGATTTTCAATAAGAAAAAAAAAAAAACAAAAAAAAATTAGACCCGAAGTCGAGAGTGGAAAGTCTACTAAAAACATACCAGGAAAATACCGCTTTGGATGAGTGAAAGCGGCTCCTACCTATAAATCTTTCATCCTCTGATGGTTGGCTGGTTTAGATCTGGGCCCGCTCACAGGGTCCTGGATTAAACCGGACTTTTGCTAGCACGGGCTCTTGCCAAAAGGCAAGTGATGTAAGGTTTGAAAGGGATCAAGAGGCCTGGTGTGGACCTCCGCAGTGTGAAGAGAACAGAGAAGCGTTTTTTGAAGACTTTGCCATCATTCGTTTTTAGTTTTCTGTAAAAGAAAACTATTGTGCCGTCTTTGTCTGCCCGTCCGCACATTCTTTCGGCACTTTTTCTGTCCGCCATCAGATCTTAAAAACCACTGAGGCTAGAGGGCTGCAAATTGATATGTTGATCATCCACCCTCCAATCATCAAACATACCAAATTGCAGCCCTCTGACCTCAGTAGTTTTTATTTTATTTAAGGTTAAAGTTAGCCATAATCGTGCTTCTGGCAACGATATAAGATAGGCCACCACCGGGCCGTGGTTAAAGTTTCATGGGCAGCGGCTCACACAGCATTATACCGAGACCACCGGAAGACAGATCTATTTCCGGTGGCCTTGATTATACGCTGTAGCGGCTGTACAGAAAACTCGATTTCGCTGAAGAAACTTCGGCGCATTTTTAACTTGTAACCACTATGATCGCCTCTTCCGACTTGTTATTCATGGAAATCAGTAATGCTCGACTGCATAGCAGACTAAATTTATTTTCCGTCATTGCATTACTTTGCAATTTATTACCTCTGCCGTTTTACCCGAATCTTATGTATGACCTGCCTCCTTGACAGAGGCCTAAAGTTACCTTCCAACTCACGCCAGCATTAACAATATCATCTGGAAACACGTTTTATCACATTCATTCCCATCCCAACTTTTGGGATAGCATCTCCGAGAACAGAATCCACTAATCACTTTACTGCTATCAATCAATAAATCTATACCAGTTGTCCATAGGACTCTCCTCATTCTTATGGACAGACGTATTTCAGCACTTTTTATGCAGACAAAAAGCAGTAGGGTAAGGTACAAAAACCTGGAAGCGTGTGTGTAGACATCCTTATATCGCTACTCCGAGCCGAAGGTTAATGCTCACTATGACCTTTTGAAAACAAAAAATAGTGCCTCAGCGCCTTTTATTTCTTTACTGCATTGAAGGCCAGCAGCATTTCATGTTGAGTTATGGCTGGTTTGAAGACGTCATGTTATGTTACTTCGCCTCATGCTTAATCGGGCTACATACACAGCTCTGTGCCACAGAATGCAACAAGGGCAGAGGCGTTCAATGTTCTTTGCAAAACGATCGTCGCTACTGACAGTGATTTGTAACACCAGATAGTTTCTAATCCACCTATCAATCTCTGCTAACCGAGGATTCTACCTGAATGACATTTATGCCAATAGGGGTAACCGACGTAATAAAGAAACTTTGTTATAGTCGTGAAAATACCATAAGAACTTGTTTTATTCCGATTCAGAAGCTGCAGAAGTGAGATGAAATGAACTCGGAGTATCATCACCCAAAGCCGCTGAATTCAGATTAATTGAAATGCATCATGAATAATCCGAAGCAAAGTCGCTGAATTGAGTACGATTCAACATTCTGAAATCTAGACCTCAACGCTGTTGAATTTCGAATAATCAAATGAAAGAGTATTTCAATTCCCACCTACTGAATTTAATAATAAAAAAAAAAATCTTCGCTACTATTACGCCAGCCCATTTAATCAATCAATCCTCTAGACTGATATATTGGGCAAAATCCGCCTGACGGGACCGGAGAATATTCACTTGGCAACCGACCCGGTGAAATACGAGGGACTGGCTCGCTCGCTCGCTCGCGCGCTACGGAAGCAGAGACAGCGAATAACTCTTAAGTGATTAATGAACCTTTAATATCCAAAGGCTCACTGAACCAAAATCCAATTAGCAGGAGTCATACGTCCAAGTGGTCATTTGTAACGCGACACCGAAATCTCTCGCTAATTAATGACACATTCTCCCGCTGGATACCGAAAGAATGCAAGAGGCATTCCAGTGGACTTTTCCCAACTAATTATATACCTGTTCCATTGTGACAAGAGTGCCGTTGACCGTGGGCGTTGTCTATATATAGTCAACAGATTAATAAAGATAAAGATATATATATATATATATATATATATATATATATATATATATATATATATATATATATATATATGTGTGTGTGTGTGTGTGTGTGTGTGTGTGTGTGAGTGTATGTATAACTGAATCACGAAGATATGGAACGTGATGAATGTATAAATAAAGGCAAATACCACGAAGGAAAAAGTGAAACAACGTAGTTGCTAGGCCTTTCGACTCACGGTCCTTTACTTAGCAGACTGGTGAGAAATAAAAGTAAGGTTACAGTCTACTAAGTAAAGGACCGTGAGTCGAAAGGCCTGGCAATCACTCCGTTGTTTCACTTTTCCTTCGTGGCATTTGCCTTTATATATATATATATATATATATATATATATATATATATATATATATATATATATATATATATATATATATATATATATATATATATATATATATATATATATATATATATATATATATATATATATATATATATATATATGTATATATATATGCACGAGCACGTGTGCTGAAACCCGGCACTGCTGTCTCTCCTACCCTCCCGATCCCCTACCTACCCCACCCCCCCAGGACGGACAAACAAGTTTGCAGGAGGAGGGTGGTTGTCTTCCCTACCCTTCCGTTCCCCTACCCACCCCACACCACCTGGGACGGACAAACCGGTTTGGAGGGGTGGGTGGCTGTGTCATGTCTCCCCTGCTGTTACCTGGGGGAGGACAAACAAGAGCCACTCGGATTTTATTATATATTTATATATATATATATATATATATATATGTGTGTGTGTGTGTGTGTGTGTGTGTGTATGTATGTATGTATGTATGTATGTATGTATGTATATAGTGTGCGCGGAGAGAGACCGACTTCCAATACAAGAGACACCACCATGAAAAAATTATATTAAACATTGACAGGCTTACAAACAACTTATTTTACAGAAACAATATACGACTGAAAGGTATCAAGTAATCGTCTGAAAAACGAAAAAAATACAAAGGTATCCCAATTTATTTTCATAAAAACTCTACACAATATATATATATATATATATATATATATATATATATATATATATATATATATATATATATATATACATACATATATGTATGTATTATATGTGTACAATAAATATATATATACATATAAATAATATACACCCGTATATATACACCCATTGAAAAGCGCCATTACTTTCCACTTTTCCTCAGTGATTTATAAATGGCTCATGGATGTGTTCCGCGATTTTGGAATGTGAAGGTTTTCTGCCGAAGGTGCCAGGGCCTTGGAAATGGACATGTAATGGCAACAAATGGGTCGGCTAGAAACCCAACAATTCTGGAAAGTTAAAAAATCGCTATGTCAAGGGAAAAAAAAATGTCAAAGCTAAGAAAATAAACATACAATCCACACAGCAACAAAAAACAAAAGAAAAAAAACAACCCACAATGTTTAAAACTATGTTCACATTGAAAAAATCTCAGTTTAAACAAAAGTAGCCATACCTTTAATAAAAACCTCATTTTAACTGCAAAAACTAATATGGAATATCAATATGAAATTTAAGCCATGGACCAAGCCCTGGAACCTATGAGGTCATTCAGCACTGACAGAGAAACTGAAAATAAAAAGGTTTGAAAGGTGTGACAGGAGGGAAAACCTCAAAGCAGCTGCCCTATGAAACAACTGTTAGGAGAGGATGGAAGAGAGAATATGAACAGAGGTACAGCAAAAGGAATAAAAGGGGTTGCAGCTAGGGCCCGAAGGGACGCTGCAAAGTGCCTAAGAAATGCCTACAGTGCAACATGTGAGGTGCACTGCCGACAATAACAACCCTTAGGGGAAAATAAAATAAAAGAAAACATTATATAGACGATGTCAAGACAATGAGACATTCCCCCAAAAGCCAACAACTACAACTCCCACAGAAAAAAATAAAGGGGGAAAACACATATAAACCCTAGAACGCCTTATCACTGAAAAAAGAAGAAGAAAAACTCCCAGCAAAGCAATAAACGTGCAACAATTCCCAGCCAGAAAGGAACAAAGCCGACGCAGACCTCAACAGAATAATATCCCCGTCAATTGGTAAAGTGAGATGACAGATTGACGATTGGGCGAGTTCTGATCGACGAAGAACTTTATGGACAAAGGACTCCTCTCGAAGACAGCCGTCACGTGTAATCTCTAGGCCAAACAAAAGACTCGAGAGCTTAATCGTCCCAGTTATCCTCACCAGAAAGGGAAGAGATGCTTATGTGTGATGGGCAATGTCGATTACGTGTCTTGATCATCTCTCTTGGCCTGCAATGACCTTTAATATCTGACCGAAAGTTTGCTGTATTTGCGTTGACCACAAATCCAATCTACCTTGGTTGACAGATCACATTTTGAATTATGGTTGACGAAAACTTAAAATCGCCCTTTTTTGGAACAAAACCTACTGCATTTTAACAGAAACGTCAGAACCATTTTAGCTGGCCGAAAACTTGTAAAATTTTGGTTGCTTACAAAAGAAATTCCTAACTCGGTTAACAGATAACCTACGGCGTTTTGGGTGACAGAACTCCAGACGTACTTTAGTTGAAAATATACCAGTTGAATTTTACCAAACCAAAAACATATTGAATTTTGCCTGATGAACTCCGGACCCACTTTGATCGACCGAATACCGGATGAATTTTGGTTAACCATAAATACATGGAATTTCGATACACAAAATCTCCAAACACACCTTTACTGAGTGAATAATACTCAAAACCTATTTGACTGCCGAAAACTTATTGGGTGAATAATACTCAAAACCCATTCCGTTGCTCAAAACTTATTGGGTGAATAATACTCAAAACCCATTCCGTTGCCCAAAACTTATTGGGTGAATAATACTCAAAACCTATTTGGTTGTCGAAAAATTTTGGATGAATAATACTCAAAACCCATTTGGTTGTCGATAATTTTTGGATGAATAATACTCAAAACCCATTTGGTTGTCGATAATTTTTGGATGAATAATACTCAAAACCCATTTGGTTGTCGATAATTTTTGGATGAATAATACTCAAAACCCATTTGGTTGTCGATCATTTTTGGATGAATAATACTCAAAACCCATTTGGTTGTCGATCATTTTTGGATGAATAATACTCAAAACCTATACGGGTGCCGAAAACTTATTGGGTGAATAATACTCAAAACCCATTTGGTTGTCGGGAATCTATTGCACTTTAGTTGACTGACAACCTAAAATACAAAGGTCGTTTTATACACAGACACACACACATATATATATATATATATATATATATATATATATATATATATATATATATATATATATATATATATACACACATATACATATATATATTATATATAATTTATATATACATATATAATACATACACACATTATATATATATATATATATAATATATATATATATATATATATATATATATATATATATATATATATATATAATATATATATATATATATATATATATATATATATATATATATATATATATATAAATATATATATATATATAGGTCAAGTGAAAACTACTAAACCTTTCAACTAAAACATAAAATCTATTGTACTGCGGTTGGCTGGAAACCTCGCTTTAAATGAAAAAAAAAAAAATAAATAAATAAAATAAATAACCTAAATAATCTAACTGAGAATTTATTACCTAATTCCTCAAGCAATCTCTTCTCCCAGAACTGGAATATTATTAATTATGTTTTAAACATAAAGCAAAGCTTTAATTTTTAAATTCCCGTGCGTTTTTTTTTTTTTTTTACAATTTTTCCCAAAGGGCTTTTCTATCGAGGTTTACGTGCAAATCAAAGGCCAGGAAAACCATTAAAAGTGAGCATATAGTTTTATTTTTCCCTGAAGGGTACAAATTATATACATTCTACATTTTACATTCTTTAAATAGCGCACAGTAACTTCAGAAATGAAGCACAGCACACCACCTCTCGAAGGGGAAACGAGATAAAGTGATGGAGAAAGATTCTTTCCCTTCAAGTTCGGGGGAAACTTGGCACGAAAGTGCGATGTGGCGCCGTTTGTCATATTCACCGCCGCAGACGCCTGACTGATAACTCACTATCGAAACTTTGACCCTCTCTCTCTCTCTCTCTCTCTCTCTCTCTCTCTCTCTCTCTCTCTCTCTCTCTCTCTCACCCACACACCCAGAGAAGCTACCGATACTAAAGACATTACAATATTTCTCTCCTTTATTCTGCCTTAAGCTACCGCAACCAGAGTGCAATTATGTTCACTCTCAGTTTGAATATCTCAGATACAAGCTCGCTCTCTCTCTCTCTCTCTCTCTCTCTCTCTCTCTCTCTCTCTCTCTCTCAGCATTAATATATTACTACCATGTGTATTTTATGTTCTTATTCTGAATCTTTTTAGCTCTCTCTTTTTCATTCTCTCTTAACCTTGGATTACATTCCACACCTCAAATTTAGCCTCAGTCCATAAGTTCGTCAACCTGCAAATTTCGGTTAAATCTAATTATTAATGAATAAGATCCATTTTATATTTTTTCATTAATGAACTGGATCCTTTTCAAAATGTTATTAAACGGTCAACAACGACACATAGCTTATACAGACGTTGGCATCTGAGGTAGATGTAGCGGGTATTGTCATCACTTATGCAATTCACCACAGTTTCCAGGAGAATTAAAGACGAGGTGAAGCAAGAAAGGGAGCAGGTAGTGTGCTAAAGATTGGTGCATTGTTGATGCAAACATCTGGACGCCAAAACAACTGGCGATGAAGGTCAGTGTTGAAAACACAGTTAGCTACAGCCCGACAAAGTCAAGAAAGTTCCATCAAAAGTCTAACTGTTGCCGGGCAGAACAGATGTCTGATCTGTTCAATTAGTTGTACCGTGCACAAGTTTTCTCAAGTAAAATCTAGATACTCTAGGTAATATATTTTTATTTTTAGTCGTAAAAGGCTAAAGCAGCTTCACCATACAAATTAAAACATCTTACGGTAACACCAATTCATTTAGAGTTAAGATCAAGAATGGAAAAAAAAAAAAAAAACTACCAGACTCCCAAGCAACAAATGAGACGAATGCCAAGATCATGCAAATACAATATAACAAAACTAATACTTACAGTACCACGGTTATGAAGATAAAACTTTTGAGGTTTACCTTCTCTCAATTCAAGTCTGAAGAGCATATTTTCTACAAGTAACGTATTTAGAGCATCTTCTGAACAGCCGTCTGAAGTGTACGTTCTGAACCTGAAGTGTTCCCGGCCTTGCCTTTTTTTTTTTTTTTTTTTTTTTGCCCATCATTAATTGGAACGAGTTCCTCCGACGGGAAGCTTCGTCTTCGTGCCTTATTGGACGGCAGCCAAAGAGCCAGAGTTGTTCAACCGATCGACCTATGGTCAAGGACTCCCTCTAACGTAAGGTCGAGGCAAGAGCGAGCGGGGAAAGAGGGAGGGGGAAAGAGGGAGAGGGAAAAGAGGGAGGGGGAGAAGAGGGACAGGGAAGGGGAAGAGGAAACAGAGTGAGGAAGAAAAGAGGGAACTGGAAAGAAGGAGGGGGAGAAGAGGGGGAAAGGGGAGGGGGAGAAAGAGCAAGGGAGAAAAGAGGGAAAAACTCAAGCAGAATAAATGCAGGAAAAATGCTATAAAGTAAAAAGTACACAAAACTGGCCTAAATCTAAAGGTCAACCACCGTCCTGAGGTCAAGGACTCATTCTAATGTCAAGCAAAAAATGTTATAGGAGGGGGAAAGAAGCGGCTTAAATAATTATATTAACAAGATTTAATTAAAAAAGGAATTACATTTAAATAATTCAACCAAACGATCCACAATCGAAGCCCTTCCTGTAATGTTCACAAATGAAGAAGAGAACGAAGGAAACTGAAAAACAATCATGGGTGGAATTAAGTAAGTGGGAGTAATTTATATGTCTAAAAGTGAAATAGAGCCCGTAATGATATAAGGCCAACTTACTCTAAGGGCAGCAACATTTACAAAAGGACTCTACTAACGGGGAAAACGGGGAAAATAAAACGTAATTTCCAAAAGGAAAACAAATGAATATTATTCTTGAGACTTAATAACAGTCAATGGTGTCCTAAAGCCAGCTTGAACAACAATCTCTAAACTGAGCATACAAAGGGAATTCCGAACGAATATACATTAACTGAAATAAATGCTAAACAATACACATTAACGAGATCTTTTGGACCTTTGCACTACGGTAAGTCTGGTAAATATGGTAAATATGACCAAATGATTTAATATTATCACAACGTTTTTTGATAAACGTTGAGGCTCTTGCAAACAGCACTTAAACATCGAAGTCTTCCTCTCCAAACTACCCTAGTCTGGGGCAACGTCTTTTAGTGCCAGAATGTCGACTCCAGCTTTGTTCCCTTATGGCATACTTAGATTTTACGACAACTGATTACCATTCTTATTAAGCTTGATTGCGTTACAAAATCTCCGATAACATCTCAGCCAGCAGAGCGTTGCATGTGCATGAGCGAAGAGAGAGAGAGAGAGAGAGAGAGAGAGAGAGAGAGAGAGAGAGAGAGAGAGAGAGAGAGAGAGAGAGAGGGGTTACTAATTTATCTATATAAATCTAAACAAAATTCGGTATTTCTTTATCAATAAAAGATATCAGGTCAATATGAGAGAAGAGTGTATACATCAAAAGATGGAAACCCATTTCCTAATATAGCGATATTAAGCACTTACAATTTGCCAGAGAGAGAGAGAGAGAGAGAGAGAGAGAGAGAGAGAGAGAGAGAGAGAGAGAGAGAGAGAGAGAGAGAGAGAGACTTAAACACATGTTTACACAAGGATCTTTGACCTTTAGATAAGTAAACGAATGAATTTCTTTTGAATTCTGCAGAAAATCATTTTGAAATTTAGTTAACTGCATGCAAGTATACATAATAAATAAAATTACCAGTACTAATACATAAAACTGAATTTCCTTATATTTCTAAAATACACTGTGTATTCATAAGGTCAAGTCTTATCTTATGCAGGAAACAAAATACATACGCAGGCATTGTAAGTGGGAGCATTTCCATTGTTGATTTTTGCATTTTCCAACTGAAATATGAACAACGGCCCCCTGGACGTGACACACGGTAGGGTATAATTAAACCACTAAATTTTCCTGTAGTAATTAATTTTGTAAAAAATATCCCACTTCACAGAAAAAGCTGCACTATTTTTCAAGCAATTCTGTCACAAACGGTGTTTAAATAACTGAATTTATGACCTATTTAAACTCTCTTCTGCAAATATATTTTATTATCGAAAAAACAACAAAACGTGCGAGGCGAAATGATGCAATACGCTTGAAACGGCGGATCCAAAATCTCCTCAATTTCGAGGCTCTCTGTTTCAACGATTCCTGAAACCTTAAACATGCTAAACTTGCAAAACAATAAAATGTGACTGAATAAACACTGACTCTCACAAATAAATCACGACGAACTCACAACATTCAAACATCGGTTACGGAGTGAAACAGACCCAGTTTTGAAAATATTAGTTATAGTTATACACATGATTGCCAAACCTGCGTGGGGTAACTAAATGCTGTACACAGCGTTACAGAACCGAGCAAAACTATGCCTGAAACATGGGTGATTCAATTTTTACTGGTTATTGCCTTGTTAAAAAAAAATTACAAAAAGCTACCAAGCAATTCGCGAAAACTAACATCCTTCTGTAGCCGTGGTTCTTAGCCTGGGGTACCTGTACCCCAAAAGGGGTATGAAGCCTTAAACCTGGGGGTACGAGACATGATTGCCATTGCAATGGTACTGTACATTTACCATGAGAAAGTAAAACATATTTTCCTGATTCCCTGAATCATAATGATGTGATAAAAGATGATCTTGTGGTGTTGCAGAATCCGAATGTTTGAAAAAATGCAACTGGGTATTGGTTGCGCAACTCAAAACATTCCCACAGTTAGCAGGGAGAGCTTTGGAGGCCCTCGTGCTATCTGCAACTACATACTTGTGCGAGGCAGGTTTTTC
Source organism: Macrobrachium rosenbergii (assembly GCF_040412425.1). NCBI lineage: Eukaryota > Metazoa > Arthropoda > Malacostraca > Decapoda > Palaemonidae > Macrobrachium > Macrobrachium rosenbergii. The sequence goes on along the minus strand of NC_089741.1, from coordinate 18,355,746 downwards.
AAAGCACCTACACATCAAGACCAAAGCCAGAAACCGTTTGGATGCAAGTGATGACATGCATCTGGCACTTTCAAAGAAAGAACCTCGTTTGAACATCATCATTAATGAGAAACAACAACAAAGGAGCCACTAAAAATGTGATGGTGTGCACTATGTAGTATTACTCATAATTACTGTTATAATGCGCATTCATTGTATCCTACTAATTGACACTTTTCATTTGAAATAAAAATGTACCTTTGTTCAGTAACTGAATACATCTAATAATTTCTCAGCAAGGTTTGTATCACTGATCATTTTCATATGTTTGTATTGTATTTATATTGGGTGGGGGTACGAGAAAATTTTCTGAGATATCAAGGGGTACGGGCACTGAAAAAGGGTAAGAACCAGTGTTTTACAGTCACGCAAGGATATTGGGAATTGGCTGTTCATACGGCGTGTGTTTAAATAAAATACGGTGTCTACATATTTCAACATTATGCAAGAGATATTGGGCCTATAGTAAACCGCTGACATCCTCTAAAGCAGAAAAAAGTGATGGGGGGAGGGAGCACGGGCTGGAAACGTGGGACTATAAACTAGAAAATGGTAAACGGTAAGAGAATTCCGAAGCTGGGTAGCAATTAGCGAGTCTGTGACGTCAGACCCGAAGAAAGATTGTTAACCTGATTTAAATTATGGCAATAGCAGTTATGAATTATAATTTCAACAAAATTGTCTCAAAATGCTTTACATCAGAATTACTAGAATTATCAGTGACTCCCCAATCTCGTGATTATGAATTATTACAGGCACTCAAAATATATACTCGCATACACACCTAACTTCGATACTTTCCAGTTAAACAACACTTCCGACTTCCTTGCTTTGTAATTATCACGAGCTAAAATAATAGTAATACTCTATTAACCAAAGGCTAAAATAATATTAATAACCCATTAACCCAAGTGTAAAATAATAATGACAATCTCTACTAACAAACATTCATATTTATTACCCTGCTCCTATTTTCTGATAATGAGAAATGTGATGCGCCGTAAAAGTCAATGATATTTTAACTGATCAGAAATTTTCTACTATAATGAGGCTAATGGCCTCGTGCCAGAAACTCTCACCGCTTGGAAACCTGCAATAAGCCATTAGTATTACGGGAGTTATCTTTCTATCACTTCCAAGACAAGGCTTCTAGCCAGAAAAAAATAAATACTGAGAGTGCAGGTGCAGAGTGCTCACCACAATAAGGTACTGTACAAACGCTTTGTGCAAATGTCATGTCAATTCATTACCATGATAAGAATTAGCAACACGAACATTAATGATTCATGTTTGCAATAAAAGCAACACAATTTCACTAACATCGCAAATACCATCAGTCATCAGTGAATAATGATCATAACGAGCAAAACAGCCCACTATAATAACTCACTGTTATGATCGTAATCGAAGATAAGACCATAATAATGATCTATCATCAATACATCGTCTATAAGAAACTACTCATAGCTCTTATAACAATTTAGGCCAAAGACCAAGCGCTGGGACCTATGAGGTCGCTCAGCTCTGAAAGGAAAACTGGGTAAAAATGTTTGAAAGGTGTAAAGGAATGAAAACCTCGCAGTCGCACGGTGAAACAATTGTTAGGAGAAGGTGGAAAGTAAGATGGAAGAAAGAGAATATGAACGGAAGTACAGTAAAAGGAATGAAAGGGGTACAGCTAGGGGTCAAAGGGACGCTGCAGAGAGCTTCAAGTAATTCCTACAGTGCAGTGCGTGAGGTGCACTGATGACACTACCCCCCTACAGGGTTGGAGATAGATCTAGTAATCAACAACAACACAACCACCGCCAATAATAATAATAATAATAATAATAATAATAATAATAATAATAATAATAATAATAATTTCCTTTACCTCCTCTTACTTCTTCCTAATGAAAACCATATTCTTTGGAAGCTTGAATTCAAAGTCAATGGCCCCCGTGGGCTTGTTCAATATGAATAGGTTTAATCTTCTGAATAATAATAATAATAATAATAATAATAATAATAATAATAATAATAATAATAATAATAATAATAATAATAATAATAATAATGCTAATAGATTCACAATTTCGTGAAAAACAATCTGAGTAATAAAAATCCACAATTATATAGTAAATATATTACTATGTAAAAAATCAAAGGCTTTCGAACACCTGAACGGTGTTCCCCATGATGAGGAACACCGTTCAGGTGTTCGAAAGTCTTTGATTTTTTACATAGTAATATATTTACTATACAATTGTGGAATGAGGAACACCGTTCAGGTGTTCGAAAGTCTTTGATTTTTTACATAGTAATATATTTACTATATAATTGTGGATTTTTATTACACAATAATAATAATAATAATAATAATAATTCCATTACCATAATCAGACTAGTAGAACAACAACAACCACCCTTCTATCAAGCAAAATCGTCACGCTAAGAGAAACGAGCTGGTCACGGTCAAACCATAGCACAAGATGAAAAATGCATTATCAATACCATCTTCCAGTCAAGCCCACACTATACGTGTACCAAGGTCACGTCATGTCAAGGCAATATCGACCTTCCAGACAAAAGGACCAAGGACTATAATACCGATTGGGGGTGACAACATGTGCTATGGGCCTCTCCATCGGCAGTCATTTCGAGGTCAGCGAGAAAAAAATCCACAATCGATAAGGTAATCTCTGCTGGAAATCTGACATAGGGGAAGGTCATGAAAAGAGAAGCATAGATAATAATCATCATCTATATCGGAAAGGAATATAGAATTTAGGCCAAAGGCCTAGCGCTAGGACCTATGAGGTCATTCAGCGCTGAAAGGGAAACTGACAGTAACAGTAAAAAGGCTTGAAAGGTGTAACAGGAGGAAAACCTCACAGTTGCACTAGGATAGAATTGTTAGAGAGGGTGGAAAGGTAAATGGAGGAAAAAGAATACGAACGGGGGTACAGCAAATGAAATGAAAGAGGTTGCAGCCAGGGGCCGCAGGGACGCTGCAAAGACCCTTGAGTAGTGCCTAACCCCCCTACGGGGATCGTCTATATCATCATTATTAAGGTCATACAATGAACAAAAATTCATTGGATTAAAAAACTTTACAACTAAGACTAAAAAGTAACAAAAATAAAACTGACTTACATAGTAAAAATAATTTAAATATTAACAGTCACACATAATCACAACTTCAGTGACTCGCCAGTAACTAAATTTAGATATCAAAAAGGAATGGGAGAATGAATGATACAATAGGAAGACTGTAAAAAATGGAAGGAGATATGTAAGTCAATAAGGAGAAAAGCAAATAAATAAAACGAATATAATCCGACGAAAAAGTGTGAAAAAATACAAGAGACAGGAGGAAAACGAAAAGAAATAAGAAATATAAAAAAGGACAGAGCAACAAAAGAAACACAAAGAAAAAGATAAATCAACGAAACGAAACGGGAGTAGGTAACTGAAATGTGAAAAGAATCTTAAAGGATAACCAAAAAAGGAAATGGGTACAGAAATAACAAATAAATCAGGGGAGAAATAAAAGGAAATCAGGATATAATGTTATAAGAAACGGTCGGAAAAGCTATCAGAAATGCCAAAGAGAAACAGGAGCTTATTCTTTCTGATCCCTGGCCAGTGACATACTTCTCCTCCGTAGCGTCTAAAGCAATTGGGACAAACGTTTCTCTTTGAAGTTGCAAGCTGAAAGATACTCCGAGGAGAGCTAGAGCAGCAATAAAATACCAGATGGCTTTTCCTTTTACCCTTTTTCTTTATTTGAAGACTTACATTTTTCCCCTCCCTGTATTTCATTTTTCTCTCTACCTGATGTATATTTGAACAATTTCTACCTCTAATTCTTGCTTAATCCTCAGACTTTATTATTCCACCTCTCTCTCTCTCTCTCTCTCTCTCTCTCTCTCTCTCTCTCTCTCTCTCTCTCTCTCTCTCTCTCTCTCTCTCTCTCTCTCTCTCCCCCCCCCTGCTAAAAAAATTTTAAAAATTATTTCTAACTACACCTTACTTTTCTCAGATTTTATTATTCCCCTCCCTTCCCTCTCTCTCTCTTACTCTCTCACTAAATAATTGAAAAAATTATGTCTACCTACACTTCTTGCTTTTTCTCAGATTTCGTCATTCCCCCCTCTCTCTCTCTCTAAATAATTGAAAAAATTATGTCTACCTAAACTTTTGCCATTTCTCAGACTTCATCATTCTCTCTCTCTCTCTCTCTCTCTCTCTCTCTCTCTCTCTCTCTCTCTCTCTCTCTCTCTCTCTCTCTCTCTCTCTCTTGGAAAATTCGGTGAGATCGATCACAGTCTGCACTCCCAACGAAATAGTGTCTCCTGAACAAAAGATTATTAAAAGTAAATAACCGGACACTCGGGCCAGAGAGAGAGAGAGAGAGAGAGAGAGAGAGAGAGAGAGAGAGAGAGAGAGAGAGAGAGAGAGAGAGAGACTTTCAGAAGGAAGTCTATGCAACGTCAGAAACTCACTTGCTAAGACTCCTGGCTAATATACAACGGCGTCTATCGATAGTGGTGTCCGTTACTCTAAGAATGAATCAAGTAAATGGATATCCCTTTACAAGGAAAATAATCAATTGTTCGTGAATCTTTAAGAATGCTACATATTACTACGAGAAATGACTGGTAGTCCGTGTCAATCTAAACATGGTGGAAACATTTAAATTCATAAATGTAAAAAACCGAAGTTCTATAAACATTTCAGCACTTTTCTTATCCTCAATTTGATCCGCAACTCTTAAAGATGCGCAAAGAACGTAAAAAAAAAAATTAATAATAATTTCTAAAATTCTCATAATCGCATGAAATGGCGAAAAATCAAATAATAATAATAATAATAATAATAATAATAATAATAATAATAATAACAATAATAATAATAATAATAATAATAATAATAATAATAATAATAATACCTGACACCCTATCCAATGAACAAATGGGAAAAACCAGAGAACACTCATGCAAGAATATTGTTTATAAAGTTAATCATCACTCATCAAAGAAAAAGAATGGCATTACAGTTGGAAAATCAATGTAGATAAAAAATTTTTTTTTATTGCGAGAACTACACCACTAAAATAGCTACACACTGCATTCAATTATCCATCATAAATAGCAGAAACTGTCTAGTTCCAGGTGAGGCGATTAGCACAATTATCGCAAAACACCCGACTGACTGAAAAGTATTACATTCCATTGCGTCTCTTTTTGATAATTACTTTCAATTTTATACATAACTTTGATACTTGTATTTCAATTAATGCCCATTCCGATAACTACTTATGTATACACTGAGAACAAGTCAGGTTATTACTTATTTACGCCTATATTCGATAAGTGCATACTTTACGTAACACAATTCTGACGATTATACAATTTCATTATTATTACGCATACTTTCAGTGATTTACTTGATTTACATCACGCCTTACTTCGAGAGATCCAGGAAATAGCTGGTCTTAATCTCAAATATCAAAAAACAAAAGAAAAAAAAATTACCTAAAAATATTTGACACCTTCCCGAAACACCAACAACATACCTCAGGTTGCCAAACTGAGGGTTAACCACTTAGATCAGTCCTCGATACCACACACTTCTAGACCATGGAACTCTTGTGGTCCCCTGGTTTCCCCGAATCCTTTTTATTAGCTTTTTAAATTGACTATTTGTAATCGTTTTCCGCAAAAACGTACCGTGCTTCTGAACAGGTGACCGCTTTCGTAATGCCAGTTTACGAAAACTAATCCACCAGTCTAACCCTGGTCGATTTGGACAGTCATAGAAAAGGCCGCTCTCTCTCTCTCTCTCTCTCTCTCTCTCTCTCTCTCTCTCTCTCTCTCTCTCTCTCTCTCTCAAATCATCCAAAAATTTATAACTTCGCAAATAAGTAATGCTTGATTTAAACACATGCTAAATTTGGCGCAACAAATGCAAGCTGATTGTATACTGTGGATTTATTGCACTACATTCAAGCTACACGCGTGTATGCTCTATTACTCCAATAATTGTAAACATATTTGGTTTAAATGTAAATGTATGCCAACTGTCTAGCTATAATGATATTTAATGAAACATCAATTTTTTCATGTTTATCGCAACGATCTCAATTGTCCATACAATCAACAGGGATTTCTAAACTATAAATGAAGGTTTACAATTTACGACTTTTTCTTTTTCAACGCTTCCAAAAAAAAAAAAGGGTAATGATTGGTAGATGTGGTTAGAATGCAGCTGTTCCAAAACATTATAATAGCATGCAACGCATTTACAAAAAAAAAAAATAAATGAAAATTAGTGTGAGCCTCAAGAGAAATTAACCTGGAGGTGGCGTTGACCCTGATCTAGAAAAGGGACCGAAACTGTGACATCAAACACCGGCTTACCTTCTCGAGGTCCTAAAACCTTCACGTTTGAACTATTGAACCACTCACAGATTTAGGGTCAAACTGACGTCACACAAACTTACAAGATATACAAAGGTCACACTGAGGTCACACAAACTACAAAATACATATACAAGGGTCACACTGACGTCACGCAAACCTACACAATAAATATTTTTTTTATTATTAAAGACAATCAAAT